>NW_024380111.1:0-48292 GCF_016835505.1 Polypterus senegalus
GTCAGCCTGGGCCTTCATTGGCTTCTTCACACACACTGATGTCAGGTGACACGCCCTCCTTGAGGGGTCCTGAGGGAATTGTAAATGAATCCTGGGAATGCGTGTGTCAGTAGAAAGATAAAAGTGTCCCCAAGTGTCACATCTGATTGTCACTTTGAAAACAGACAGTGACAGGTGAAGTCAGTCAGCTGAATCATCACCTTGAGGTTGGGTGACAGTGGGAACAACAAGGAGGAGGTGCAGTTTAATGTCTAACATAACACCAAGTGACTCAGTTAAACACCAAACTCCATCAATATGGCCGACATGTGACTGAGCGGTGAGTCCTTGTCTTTAGACATTCACAGTGAATTCATTCAGAGGTGACAGACCACGGAGTAACTAATAGAGGGGCAGACAATGTCTGTTCAGAGGCCAGCACTCCTGTCACTTCTGTCACTTTGTGCTCCTAAATAGCCACTGGAATGAGGCTCTGGATACTGAGACAGGCATGTGGGCCTGCTGGAGCAGCACTACTGAAAGCGCTATATAGACTGACTGACAGGTGACATTCAGTGACACTCAGAGGACACAGCAGTTGGGGTGTCAGCCTGAAGGACATGTGGCTGTGAATCAACAGTGACCCCTGCTGGTCAGACTGGTATTTGTAGGTCTGAGGTGTCACCCACCTCACTATGACACACACACCTGATTGGCTACTCAGACCCAATAATAATGGAGACCCTGACAGTCGCCGCCCGCATTCTCATCCACAAATTCACTCACAGAGGTGCTGCCCCCCCACCTATAGTGGAAAATTAATTTTGACCCCAAACTGCAAAGATAAAGACACCTGAGCTTGTGGGGACATCAAGTGACCAGTGGAGGGTACTGGTCAGTGGTCACATGGTGTCAGATGGCTGATTGTTACACTGCACTTATAGTTAAGCCAAAACCCTGGATAGAGGGGCTCAGTGAAGGAGGTGTTGAACCTGTGCAGGAGGGTCATTGTGTGTGAGCGCTATAAAATGACAGAGAGCCAGCAGGCCAGTCCAGATACACACCTATTGTGGGGCTGTAGGGGGCGCTGATTACAGTCTGCTGGTTATTGTGACGCACAGAGTACTGGGAATGAGACCACCGAAACACCAGGACTTGTCGTTGTATCCAAGGCCGCACTCCCCTCCCCATCCTTTCCTTCTCAGTCCTTTATATGCGACTCCAATCTCATGAGCGTCTCCACTGCACTCCACCTCCCAGTAACAGCGAGTCCCAGTCAAGCCTCTCTGCACAGAACTTGAGTCCAGTAGTCAAATCTGTCAGGATGATCAGGATATTCAGTCTCTGTCCCCTCACGTGTCACCTTCTTGTTCCCTTCAGACAGACGGAGTTTTCTGTGTGCCGTGTTGATGTCCAGTGTGAGGGGACAGAAGTCTGAAAGGAGAGAAAAGAAAACGAGTGAGGAAATCTGGGAGTGTGTAACGGGACTGGGGCGGACACAACACAGACAATTAACAAAAACCAATCAGGAGCTGTAGCTGATGAGACACTAATAGTAAACAGCTCATCTGATTGGACAGAATCTGAGTGCATTAAAATTAAATCATAAAAAGACAACAACAGACAACAAAGAGAAAGGCAGGCAAGTCAGTCATTTGAAAGTCATCTCAGTCGTCAGAAATTATGATAAACAACATAAGGTCACCATTGAGGTCAGAGTTCTGATGGACTGTCCACACTGACCGCTGGCTTTATTAAATGACATGTTTTATTGTCACAGTCCACCTCTTTAATTTAAAATCAATCAAATGTCACACTTTACAAACACATAAATTATTTCAATAAAAGCTGCAATCAGTATTTACTATTTTTAATCTGTCTGTCTATCTATTGTTAGGGATGCCAGGGGCCATGACCCGGCCGGGACGCCAGGAGGGACCGGAAGAGGGTCAGAGCCCTGCCTGGATCACGTGGGTTTTGTCTTCGGGTTGCTTTGGGGGCCACGGGTCAAGGGCATGGAAGCCCTTCCCTGTAGGAGCCCGTGGTCACCGCCAGGAGCGCCCCAATGCCTTGGGGACTTGTTTCCCCAGCACTCCCGCCACACCAGGAAGTGCTGGGGAAGACTGGAGGATGCCCGGAGAGCAGCGGGAGGACAGCCGACACTTCCGCCACGCTGGGCGTGGTCAGAAGAATGCGGGAACACCAGGTGCTCATCCGGGTCATCTATAAAGGGGCCGTCTCCATTCATTGGGGCTGGAGTGGTGGAAGGAGAACGAAGCAAGAGGAGTGTGGAGGCGGCCCGAAGAAAGGCATTTGTGGCCAGGACTGTTTGGGGTACTGTGCACTGTTTGAACTGGGTCTTTGTGACCATTGTTTGGGTCTGAGTGACCAATTAATTGTAAATACTGTAAATAAGCGTGTGGTGGTTTGTGCAAAACAAGATGTCTGCCTGTCTGTGCCCGGGTGCGTTGACATCTGGCGTAGCCGGCAGGATGCTCCGCCTGTTGCAAGGCGGGGACCTGCAACAAACAAATTTGTTGTGGACGGCCCGGCGCAGCAGGACCCCTGCGTGCAGCGGGTGCTGCGTGCACACAGCCCAGCTGGGTAAAGGAACCCCACGGACCGCCAGGGGTCGCGGGAAGGCCATGTTTCCCTGATGCGGCGGGTGGCGTGCCTACAACGAGTGCAGCGGTCTCCTACGAGTAGGCGTTGCTGGGCGCCGGGACGCATGGCGTCTAGAAAGGCCACGCCGAGGAAGTGTCCTCGGTTTGGCGAGTCGGGAAGGTCAGTTCCCTGCCTAGCGGCAGCCGGCCCATGGGGACGGGCGTGTTTTCTCTTTGCAGGCAGGGACCTCCCGGATCCACGTCGGTGGCAGGCGCATGCTGGTCTGCGGGGCTCCGGCAGCGTGGCGGCAGCGCAGGGCTGTGGAGGAGGAGACGCTGCAGCTCGAAAGGCGCTGGCAACAGCAGGGCTGCCGACAGGCACGTCGCCACCGCAGAAGGGAGGCAAGATGGCGCGGGCCAGAAGTCCCTCCCCTGACAGGCACGCGATTGGGCGGTGTGTCTTGCGGGCCGCCGATGACTGCAGAGAGGCGGGACCAAGGAATGTCCATCACGGGCAGGGGAGACCGATTGGGCGGAGGAGAAGGCCCACAGGAAGTGGCCGGCGCTGGAGGCTGACAGAAAGGTAGGCTCCGCGTCGCTTCACTTCCCGTCTTTGCCGGCTGCTTTGGCGGAGCTGGGGGTGTCCCTTCAGCCCACCGGGCAGCGTGTGTTGCAGGTGCTTTGTAACCTCCGGGCTGAGGTGCTGGAACTGGAGAGGAAGGCGTTCGCGGCGCTGAGACTGTTTCGATCACAACGGCGGGCGCGGCGCTGGAATCTCCAGCGGAGGTTACAGCGGAGGCGGTGAGTACAGCCGACTCCGTACAGCATGCGGGAGGGTCTGTTGAAAAGGCTGTGATGATAACGATCAGTTCGAGTAAGCAGCCCTCCAACAGGAGTGCGGCGCCATGGGCTGTATCTTGGCGAGGGGAGTCTGAGAGGGCGCTGAGTGGTCACGGGCTGCTAAGTGCCCCGGGTCCTAGCGCCCTCCGCCCCAAGTCAGCTGCGGTCTTGCGCCGCACTATAGGGACGCAGACGGGACAGAGGCGCCTTTTATCCCATAAGGAGTCTCAAACCGTCATGGCGTCCCAGAATGAACGGAGGAATAAAGGGCTGGGTGCCGATTCCTCCGATATGATGGGACGCAGGCGGGACAGGGGCTCGTGTTGGTTATCTGAGTCGCATACCGTCAAAGGCGTCCAAAAGTGAAGGGAGGATTAAGCGGCTGGGTGCCGCTTCCTCCAATATGGTGAGCAGCGTTGCTGGGTGCAGCGTATGGCTGGCTGCCCTCGGGGAGCAGAGGGAATCCCTGAGGCGGCGGAGAGAGGCAGGCGGTGCCGGCGGCTCCATGATTGAGAGGGACACGGAAGCGCGGAGAGGGTGCCGATCAGGCAAGTGCGGGCGATTGGAGGGGAACACTGCCCGTGCGTGGCACGAGCTGGGTGCTGGCAGCGGTTCTGCCCTGTGTTCTCTTTGTAGGGGCGGACCCGGCGAGCTGAAGGAGCCCCTTCGGCGGAACAGCCCTCTGATGTCGGGCCGTCTGCGGAATAATCTCTCTGCTGGTGCGAAGGTGCGCTCACAGCTGGAGGAGCCTACGGGGGAGCAGTGGCTCGGAACAAAGGCGTGGAGGCCTCGGAGGGGTGCCGATCGAGGAGGCCCGGGGTTCCGGTAAAGGGGAGCACAACCTGTGCGGCGCAGGGATGCACCAAGGGCTGGTGCTCGGATTGTGTCTCCACCCCTGTCCCTGCTAGGAGTGCGGGGCCGGACCCCGGCTATCCTCGAGTGGGACCAATTTGAGCTCTGCTGCCCTCGCGGGGCGGGTCGGCTCTTACCCACAGTGGTCTTCGCTGGCTGTGGGGCACTGTCAGGGATGCCAGGGGCCATGACCCGGCGGGGCGCCAGGAGGGACCGGAAGAGGGTCAGAGCCCTGCCTGGATCACGTGGGGTTTGCCTTCCGGGTTGCTTTGGGGGCCACGGGTCAAGGGCATGGAAGCCCTTCCCTGTAGGAGCCCGTGGTCACCGCCAGGAGGCCCCAATGCCTTGGGGACTTGTTTCCCCAGCACTCCCGCCACACCAGGAAGTGCTGGGGAAGACTGGAGGATGCCGGAGAGCAGCGGGAGGACAGCCGACACTTCCGCCACGCTGGGGCGTGGTCAGAGAAGGAATGCCGGGAACACCAGGTGCTCATCCGGGTCATCTATAAAAGGGGCCGTCTCCATTCATTCGGGGCTGGAGTGGGTGGAAATAGGGACGAAGCAAGAGGAGTGTGGAGGCGGCCGAAGAAAGGCATTTGTGGCCAGGACTGTTTGGAGTACTGTGCACTGTTTGAACTGGGTCTTTGTGACCATTGTTTGGGTCTGAGTGACCAATTAATTATAAATACTGTAAATAAACGTGTGGTGGTTTGTGCAAAACAAGATGTCTGCCTGTCTGTGCCCGGTGCCGTTGACACTATCTATCTATCTATCTATCTATCTATCTATCTATCTATCTATCTATCTATCTATCTATCTATCTATCTATCTATCTATTATATAGTGCCTTTCCCATCTGTCATTGTCTCTCTCTTTGTTTCTTTAGTGTGTTTCCTGTAATCTCTTTTATTATTTGACTGTCATTCTTATCCCAGGTGACTCCCATCCATTGTTTCCTTTTCTTTTCTTTGTCCAATCAGAGCCCAGGCAGGTGAAGTGACTTGCTGAGGTCACACAGTGGTGTCAGTAGTGGGATTTGAACCCACAACCTCAGAGTTTGAACTCCAGAGTCTTCACCACCACACCACACTGCATTTTCTCCTCCATTTAAACTCTCCTTCTGTTCAATCTGAGGTCAGCTTTACTCTGGTGGTCTCATCAGGGTGGTGGGCTACAGTCCTGTGGACTCTCAAACATCTTGAGAATATTAGAAGCTGTGCTCACTGGACCATGAAGCTCAGTGGAGGAGGTCTTGTAGTCTTCACCTTGGGTTCAACAGACAACTTTGGTGATTCCATGCCTGAGTCTCTCTATCCCATAATGCACCAGTCACAGGACCCCCATCACTCTCAGCCCCTCAGTCACACACACTCAGACTTTCATATCCTAAGCCTGTCCTGCTCTATTAAAACTTCAATGATTTTTATTGTGATGATCCATTCAGTCAAAGCACAAACTCACATTTTAAAAAGTCGTCTCTGCTCTGAGGTTCAGGAGGCTGGAGGGCAAAAACTGGAGCTTCATGAGCTGAAAATAAAAGAAAGAGAAGAAGAATGGAAACTGAGAAGATGGCATTGTGGGATCTTAGTTTAGTTCTTAAACACGAATTACAAATGCAGAGGAGTTCAAATAAAACATTATAAAATATATAAGGGCTGGCAAATTAGGCCAAATGTTGATTTGATTATTCATATTAATAATAAATATAAGGGGAGTCAGAGAGTATTGAGACCCCCTCACTTTCTGCACATTTTACTGTGTTGTTGATTTAATTTTAAATGGATTAATGTGCCTGTGAGAGACAGTTGTACGTCACTGTGCTGATTGTACACTTGCTGGCCTAATTCTTCATTTAGAAAGAACCGCAGCTACAGCAGAGTAGATAACACCCTTCACCAGCTCGCTTCAAGTACTTTGATAGATTTGTGCGTAAGTGTATGTGTGGTATCTAAACAGAAATAAATAAATACAATAAGTGCACAAATACAAATGAAATACATATATGAACATAACTAATTAAATGTCACAGTTACACAGTATTCAGGAAGAGCAAAGTTAAACATCACTCATCTTTACGTATTGTTCAATCAAACCAGTAGGTGGCACAATAAACAAGAATAAAAGGAACAGCGTACGCCAAAGACTATGGAGGAATATTTGGACAAGATTAAATAAATAAATAAATAAAACAACATATAAATAAATAAATAAATAAATAAATAAATAAAACTACAGTGAAATGTGAAAAAAATAAATAAATGTGTCATGAAATGAAAGCCTCAATAAATAAATCTGTCACGAAATATGTTTTTTATTGCTTATTTATTTATTTATTTAATTTTATTTATTTACTTTTGTCGGTAACATTACTCCAAACCATCATGAAATACGACATGAAATAAAACTGTCACTATCTTGGCAGAATCCATTTCATCGGCAGTAATAAGCATTTTCTAATTAATTCTTGTGCTATCGATTCACCAATCAATAACTAGAGGGGGTGTTACAGCCCACCCTCTCAACTTTGACGAGTGAAAGTGACAGTTTTATTTCAAGTCGTATTTCATGATGGTTTGGAGGAATGTTACGGACAAATGAAATAAATAACCAACAAAAACATATTTAGTAAAACATTTATGCTCGCTTTTCACAGTACTTTTTATTTAATTGCATTTATTTATTTTTTATTTATTTATTTAATTTTGTCCGAAATATTCCTCCATACAAGACGCATTCGTTTACAAAAAAACTTTACGTTTAATAACTGCAAAAATCAACATATTTTAACGTCCTAGAATGAAGTAAAATACAGCATCTCTCCCTAAGGTCAATAGTGCACAGACTTAACAATATGTTCATTCGCAAACAGCAAACATACCATAATAGCGCTTTTCTATACTTGAACTGACCGTCAACATAAGTTGCAACTTAACTAAGATGTTAAGTTACAGTGAACGCTGCAAAAAGGAAAAGACTTACTTTATCAGTAACACACAACACACAATTACAAAAGGTAACAGCAAACTGTAACTTGAAAAACGCAAAACAAGCAGGAAGAGACTGTGGCGCATTACAATTCAGGAACAAAACGCTGTGCATGCGCAGTAGTCTTGTGGGGCGTGTCTTGCCGAGGTTCACCATAAAGCAGAGAATTTTGTTCAGTGCCTTTTGTGCTCATCAGTCTACAGTCAGTAACCCATAATGACAAAGTGAGCACAGGTCTTCAGGAAGGTCTGCACATTTATTACAAATCAAAACTGAAACTTCCCCTTCCTAGAAGTATTCAAACACTTAATTCAGGTCTTTCTTAAAGACCCTTTGGTGATCTTAATAAGTGTCACTTCAAGCTTTACACTCCTGGATTTGGCCAGTTGATCCCATTCTTCCTGGCAGATCCTCTCAAACTCTGTCAGATTTCAAGGTAAGCGTCTCTGAACTGCCATCTTCAGGTGTCTCCGGTTCTGTGGGGTCTCAGTCTTGTCAGTCAAGGACACTCAGACTTGTCACAAAGCCACTCCAGTGTTGTTTAGTCTGTAGTCTTCAGGTTGTTGATCCATCGCCTAGTCTAAGGTAACAAGTTTTCTTTAAGGTCCTCTTTATATTTGACTACACTTCTCCTCTCCTCAGTTCTGACCTGTCACTCTGTCCACACAGCCTGATGCTGTCACCACCATCTTCACTGTAGAGATGGCATTAGGCAGGTGGTGAGCAGTGCCTGGTCCTCTCCAGATATCCTACTTGGTCTTCTGTCTAAAGTGTTCAATGTTTGCCTCATCAGATCTTTGAATTTTTCCCTTGATGCTCTCAGGCTGTCATTTGTCTTTTACTTGAGAGTATCTTCTCTCTGCAACTCCACCATAAACGCTTGATTTGTGGAGCACTGCTGAGATCGCCGTTCTGTCAAACAGTTTCTCTCATTTCAGCAGAGGACGTCTGAGGTTCTGTTGTAGTGACCATTAGGTTCTTGGTCACCTCCCTGGCCAAGGCCATTCCTTCCCAGTAACTCAGACTGGCAATCTCTAGAAAGTGTTCTGGTGTTTCCAAACATTTTCCATTCTCCAATTCTTGAGGCCGCTGTGCTAGTGGGAACATTCAAAGATTTACAAATGGCTTTATCCCTTGGCTCTGATCTTTGCCTCACCAAAATTTTATCACAGAGGTCTACAGAAGGTCCCTTGAACTCCATGTCTTGGTGTTCATGCTGAGATACAATATCGTAAATATTCTGTACTTAATACATATTGACAAGCAGGTACAGTTCTTCACATCTTCAAAGGTCCATCTAATTACAAAATCACACCCAGAGTCGAGAGGGTGCTGCTCCTGCTAACGTCATCACTTCAGTGAGTTCACAGGCCACAAGACGGTGACTTCACTTCCACAGCCTGCTAATTAAGCTCCGCCTCTTCAGTGACACCACTATAAAATGTCACCAGAAGTGGGTTTCATTACAGATCTGTGACTGAGGAAGACGGAGCTCCGACTCACAAGTGACTTTAACTTGACAGCCTTTGATTGCAGCAGATGTCATCACTGTGCTCCGTCTTTGTGTTTTTTATTTCATCTTCATCATTAAACGGGGTATTTCAGGGTGGTACCCCAACTCTTTGTGCCCACTCTCTCTGCTTATTTTCACAATACACACATACAGAAATGTCTAATGTGGTGGAAGGCTGTGATGGACCCTGTGCCCTTGGCTGCTTGACCTTAGTTTGTGTTTAAACAAATCGCTGTCTTTATGTGTAAACGTCGTAATTCATAATTTATAAAGTGTGTTTTACTCTGAGGCTGCACTCACTGAAATGTTCAGGTGGTCCTCAAGTACTCAGAGTTCTGACGCAGTCCTCCAATTTGCTTATCTTCACCACCAAAATATATCAAATAAAATGCTTTTGGTGTGTAAACTCCTTTTAAATGTCGGTGGGAGACACGACTTCTGAGCAAACAACAACAGGAATAAAAAACACGAGAGCTGAAAATGGATGAACGTGAACTTTTATCGTGGACTCCATCCAGCAGAATGTAATGGACAGTGAAGACAGCAGGAGCAGATTGAGATGTTCTGATGTTATAAAGCACTGACGCTGAGCTCAATTTGAGTCCATTAACGTCTTCTCTGTTCTCAAATAAACAATTCATTTGTGCTCTGAGCCGCTTAGCCATTTAAAACACATTTCTGTTCATTAATCTTAAGGTGAGCAAAGCAAAGGAAATAAAAGAAAGTTAAGTGAAAAAGGACTTTTAGGAGAGTATATGGAAAAAGTATAAGGAGTGTAACATTTCAAGTTAAAATTCTAAAACATCTGATTAAACACAGCTGATTATTTAGAGAGTTTGTTATCACTCAGCTAATCAAAGTGAAAGGCTATATAGTAAAAATAATAAACAGCAAAGGATGGCAGATAAATGTTAAAGAGCAGGCCTTCTTCAGTGTCCTCTTATTGTCACTCTGGTCCTCCTAATGGACTTCAATAACAAACACAATGTCACCAGACGCTGTACCTGATGGAGTCCTTGTCATGGTGACCCACTGGCTGATCTTCTTCAGACTCTTTGTCAGACCTGACAGCTCCTTTCTCAGGTCCTCAGATGAAAAATCAGCGGTGACAGTGAAGCTCAGTGAGTCTCCATCAGCAGGAAGGACACAGCGAGAGGAGAAAGTCTGGATCAGGAGAGAAGAGGGGACGAGATTTCAGAAAGGAGACATTAAAAAGTAAGTAATGCTGATAAGAGGGGGCTCTTCTGAATTAAGGATCAGTGTGGTGGGCAGTCAGCATGGGTTTAGATGGTGAGAACGCCTGTCATTGACTTGTTGGTTATTTAGGAGAGAATATTTGGTGGAGTTTAGTGGAGCTTCAGAGATTATCAACCTTAACTATCAATGAGCTTTTCACACAGGACTCCATGAGTGGCAAGTCAAGATAAAGGGATTGAGGGGGCAGGAGGGTCCAGAATTGACTTGCACACAAAACAAGGCATTCGGCATTTTATGGTTCTGAGTCAAACTTAATTAAATAAAATTAAATGTATAGACTAACACATGTAGGGCGAAAGCTCTTTAATATGATTATACAATTGAAGGTCTGCAGCTCATAAGTTTGACTTATGAGGAAATCCTAGGAGCCTTTGATTCTTCATCACCATCATCATCATCATCATCATCCACCATACAATAGAGAGAAAGCTACAGCAAGCTGAGTTATATAGCGTCCACCATGTGTGGAGTGTAAATCAAGAACTGAATCTCCATAATGTCTGTGAAACACAGTCGACATCAGGACTATATGTGGAGTGTGAGAGAAAACACATAGAAAGATGAGAGATGAGAGACGAGACTGGACTGTGGGGTCTGAGCTGTGAGGAAATGCTGAAGGATTTGAATCTCATCAGTTAAAGGACGGAGACATCAGGAGGTAGCCTGGCTGAAGAGTTGGCACCATCCTTTATTAGATGTCATCTTTTACACTTCATAAAAATAACTTTTTCATACAGACAGCTGTAGATTCATTGATTTCTCATGTAGGTGAAGTTACCAACTTTGAGATATTTGTAAAAGAATATTGAAATGTTAAGGAAATATGAAAAGATGATCTGTGTTGAGCTGAATGGCCTGTTCTTGTCTGTTGTACAAACTCCTCAGATCTTTTAAATTTCTCTCTAAATGTTCTCAGTCCCACACACCCCAGTCTGATCAGACCCTGTGAAGTGTCGCTCTCACCTGTAGGAAGTGGAGATGGTCCTTGGTCTCTAAAAGCTCCTTCAGCTCAGCTTCTCCCCTCTTCAGTCCTCAATCTCTTTCTCCAGTTGCTCCATGACTCCTTCAGCCTTCTCCGTTTCTCTCTTTTCCTGTTCTCTGATCCTCTCTGTCAGTTTTCTGTGGGTTTCCTCAATGCACCGTATCAGAGCAGTGAAGCTCTTCTCATTTTCTTCCACCTCTCTTACCACAGACACCTGAATAAATAGGATAAAGATTTAGAATTGAGTCACCTGATAAGAATAACCAATCAGCACATTTGTTCTGATTTTAATGTTGTGATGGACAGTTTGAATTGGCTGGTGTGACTGGTGGTACTTTATCTGCAGAAGGAAGGTCTGTTGCAGACTGACTCCAAAACAATATTTTCCCTCCATTATGTCTAGTAACATCATCACTCTACTGATGCTGCTATTAAGGAAACTGCAGGACTTTATGAGATACGCAGTCATAGTAGGCTTTCTTGTGAAGGATCTTGAGAGCCATTGGCAGGAGCTGCTGGGGACACCTCTACTGTCTTGTGAGGACTCCATTTGACCCGACACTTTGTATAAAAGTCTGCCTTTAAAAATGGCATCTCCTGCTCAGCCTGAGGTTAGAGTGGAGTAGGACAACAACACCAGGAATAATGAAGAAGAAGAAGAAGAAGAAGAAGAAGAAGAAGAAGAAGAAGAAGAAGAAGAGAAGAAGAAGAAGAATTTGTTAAGAGGAGTTAACTTGTGTGTTAGATGGTAATTGTGTTAAAATAAAACAATTTCTACTTTTGGGTGTCAGACATCACCCTGTCAGAGCTGTGAGATGGAGATATCAAAGAAGAGGGTCTTGGTGTTGATTAGGGGGAATTCAGATTTCCTTTAATTTCAAGAACTATTTGCTTATTTAACTTCTTTTATCTCTTTTCATTGTAAAACTCAGAGTTGTGAGTCTTTATTTCCATATCTGATGTATTTCAACTTCATTTATGAACTTTGCATTATTACAAATGAATGTGCTATTGCAACTATGACTCATACTTATATGATGACACCTGACTGTGTGTTACTATGTGGGAAGTAAATGTGAGGTAAAAGGTGGCTTCTGTCCAGGATCATCAACCCGAAAATGGAGGTGTTCTGTGGTTTTCAGAACTTTGCACATCTGGATTGTGACTCACATAACTCTGAGACAGAAGGCAAGAATGAGAAAACCTAAAAGGTCAACTCATAACCAGCCACTAGAATGAGGAAGAAATGATAACATGAGATTTACTATTAGGGAATTCAGATGAAGCTTTACTCCAGATACAGAGAGTCTCATATGGTGTTTTGCCTTTTGATGCACATGTGTAAAGCCTCCCTGGTTGGGTGGATAGGCGACTGGCTGGAGTAGGGATGGAAGGATCAACTTGTCACTTGTCACATGTGTCCAGTTCTAAGTGAACAACTACAAGTGGATGGATCAGACCACCAGTACAGCAGAAAAATTTAAAGACTTTGGTAAAAAGCTGAGGAGCATTAGTGACAATGTGATCAGAAGTTCAGCATATGACACACATAAGAGATAGATAGATAGATAGATAGATAGATAGATAGATAGATAGATAGATAGATAGATAGATAGATAGATAGATAGATAGATAGATAGATAGATAGATAGATAGATTATAGAAAATGGCCCTCATAGAATCTTTATATAATTAAACATTTATTCATCATAAAGTTGTATTCCAAATACACAGACACTCTATTGAGCCATACATCCATCCATCCATCCATTTTCCAACCCGCTGAATCCAAACACAGGGTCACGGGGGTCTGCTGTAGCCAATCAAAGTCAACACAGGGCACAAGGCAGGAATCAATCCTGGGCAGGGTGCCAACCCACCGCAGTTGAGCCATACAAGCCAATCCAAAACAAAGTTTCCAAACAGAATCCAAAGACAGCGGTTGAAAACAAAGCACAGCCAGAAAAATCCAGAAAATCACAAAAGCATAAGGCACAGCTAAGAGAATACAGTAACTTAACAAACTCGTAGAGCACATTCACAATGAAACTGTGGGAGACCTCGGGTTTTATGGGCGGAAGGGAAGTGCATGGTGGTGACTGGCAGGTGGTCCACCTCTTGGTGAGCCACAAACAAACCACATGGAACATAACAAAGGCAGCTTATACACAAAATCAAATGCAAAGAATAAAGCACATACTCAACCAAATCAACATTAACATTAATACATAAACAAAAAGACATAAAACAAGACTTTGAACAACATCTAGTGGAAGGAATCCTGGCTGAAAAATGTCACAGTCATCATGGGTATAGAGAGGAGATTTCATGCATCAGTAATAAGCAGGAATTCTAGGAGGAAACAACAAAAGCAGGCGAGCGTAGAAACATAAACCGAAGTGAAGGTCAGTCTTGAGGTTAACTCTCCTTCACTTGTACTTCTTCAGCTATCACCTCTGTGTCTGGACTGGACGACACAGTGTTGAGTGACACATTGTGATTCACCTACTTTCTTTGAACTATAGACACACCCCACTGGTCTGGACCGGCTGTGTTTAGTACTTTACTACACTCGATGCTGTTGGTCTGTTTAATGTGAGTCTGTGTTAAATAAATTAGTTGGATAAGTTTGGTCTGTCTGGGCACAAAAATGTGTGTGAAGAGTTCTGACTCTGCTGGATGAGAACTTTCACATAAATGAATCCTGGCAGAACTGGGCATCAGAGAGTGTGCTACCATACACAGTCTGCCAGCTTATTACAGTGTCAGAGCTACATTATTGATCACAATGGAAGCCAATTTGGGGATTCTGCCAAATAATCAAACTGAAATGTGAGGATGTGGTGGAAGATCTGCAATAACTGAAAGATACCCACTGACATACCGGAAGAAGGGGTAAACTCCACACGGAAAGTGAATGGATGAAAGTGGATCTGAGATTCAGCAGATGCCACCACTGGACAACCTTACTGCCCTTTGTGATAAAATATTAAAGCTGAAGTAAAACATTTGGAGGTGTACATTATGTAAACTCTGCACTCAGTCAAACAGTGGAGATCTTTAAGCTCTGGAGTCTAATAAAACTGAGAAATACCACAATGAACAAGAGAAGGCCATTACAACCTCCAGAATAAATCAAGAATATCCCATCTCTCCAAAGAGGTATTTTACAGGAAAAGACAGGCTCTCAAATCAGAATTTTCTTGATAACAAAAGAACCTGAACAACTCATCTTTAAATCAGAAACCATTATGTTGAACATGGAGAGAAGGCTAATAAGATCTTAGCTCAGCAATCAACAAGCAAGAAGTTTGCAATGCAATAACAGAAATTAGCAGGGCAACTGCAGATAAAGTAATGAAACCAAAAATATATAACTCACATATTTAGCAAGTACTATAAGTCTTCATAGTCTACTCAGTTTAAAGAAGACAAGACACAGTCTGAGGAGTTCTTTGATGTAAAACAAAGACAACAGCTGGAAACTATTAGTGAAGAGGAACCGGACAAACCTCAGACACTCTCAGAGTTACTGGATGCTGTAGACTCACTCCAAAGTGGGAAAACAACAGGCCCTGATGGCAACCAGTGGAATTTTATAAAGATGTTTTCAACTAAGTTAGCTCTACTATTATTAGCAAAGTTTACAGAAGCTACAGACAACAAAAATCTACCCAAATAAACTACCCAATTTTACACACCCTCCACCCATTTCTTTTCCAGAAGAATTCCTGATCAGTCCTGAGGAGTCAGACAGCATCTCAGCAACATATAAAAACACTTCAAAGAATCTCCCCTTTAAGGGTCCTAGGATACGGTGGGAAAAGGAATCTTTAATGAATATCTCAGAAAAGGACTAAAGTCAGTCATGCATAGAACACACTCCATCTCCATATGTGCGAAATATTCAACCACCTGACTTCGAGTCTTTCATCGATCACATTTATCTCATTTAAAATTGGGAAGAGTCGAACATGCGAGTTTGGGAATCGATATCCAGCCTAACTGTGCCACATGTTTTGGGAGGACAACAAAGTAACATCATTTAGGACCAAAATGTTTGAATGTTTTATCAGACAGCCGTGGGGTCACAATCACTCCTAACTCACTAACAGTTGTCGTTGGTGGGCTACCATAGGGGCCTAAAGTGGAGGAGGACACATTGACTGTAACTGCCTTTACCACACTGTGAGCTCGTGGACTTGTGCTCCTGAACTTGAAGTCCCCCAGCCCATCTGTGATAAGTCACTGGGTCACTGATGTTTCACATTTAAAAAAAAATTCTCACTTAGAAGATCTGTTCAAAACCTTTTTAAAATATGGCAAGATCTAATTAATAAAACTTTAAAATAAGCAACCATTGCAGATTAAAAGGAAACTGTAAGTTTTTATTTATTTATTTTTTTATCTATTTATTTAAATTATCAGAAATTTTGGCCCAGTTCTTGGCTCTTCTCTCTTTTTCTTGACTGCAGCATAAATTCTGTTTGGTAGTTTTTAATTTTTTTTTGTGTGTTTAGATTTCTGTTTCAACTTTCTGATTTTTTTATTATTTTTTATTTTGACTTTGAAAGTCATTTGTTGTATAAGTTGAAATTGATTGTATGCAATGAAAAATAAAAACAACATAGACCATTAATGGATGTTGTGCCTGATGATCTAATTCAGAACATCAGCGTCGACCTTCAGTGTGAGTTTCTGTTAGTAGACTTTAGTCTCCTTTAAGCAGCTGATGGATTTTCAGAGGACTTTAGGGTGATGCTGTCTGAGTCTCCACTGAATAACACCTGGGATTCTGTCAACAGTGAAAGGCCATGAAGGCCACCACAACACGTCTTCTCTAACTCTCCCTTCTCGTGTCCCTACTCGTCATTACCTGTGAATCTTTGCTGCTCTTCAAGTTCTCATTTATTTCTCCTGTCTTTGATATGAAGTGTTGTCTTCCTATTCCACTCACCTTCATCTCGTTCATCGCCCTCCTCGTCTCCTTCAGTGTCTTCTCTGTCTCCTCAAGTTTCCTCTTGATGTCACTAAGTGTCACCCCCAGCTGTTTCTGTTTGGACACACAAGAGGACATGCGTGGTCAGATCAGCATTCACGTTCACTTTGTGATTTCTTCTTCTCTTTCTGACTCCTGATATTTTCACAACACATTTGTTTAACATTTCATGACACAACTTAGATTTGATTTAACAAACAGGAATGACAATAAAGATTAAATGAAAGGTTTAATTTAATTGAAGTAAGATTGAGTTTGGGATTGAGGAGTGCGTCAAATACAGAAGACAGTTTGAAGGCACACTGTTGTGTGAGTTAGTTCTTGACGTTTAGAAGACATCACACCAACAAACTGGGAAATGTGAAGTTCACACAACACCAAAAATAATAAAACAAACTGGAGTGCAAAGTAAAGAAACTGGTGAAAGGCCAGGAGGACTTAAAACATGCTATGTCAGTAATTATAGGATCTACAAGGCCATTTGATATCCTGAGTCAGACATGTGAGGACGTTGTCTACCATTGTCATTTTCTGCAGTCAAGTAAGATAACGAAATACACAAACGATTCTGTTGATTTCAGGAAGAAAGCAACTAACAGGAATTCTAAAACTCAGAAATTATATTTTTTATATATTACTTACCTCAAGTGTTTTGTTTAGGTGACAGATTATTATTTTTAATAAAACTATGGAGATATGCCCCCTACTCACTTCGCTCGCCTACCCCCAGGTTTGGTTCATGAACTTCAAACATTTAAGATAAGATAAGTTAAGAACTTTATTCATCCAGGGAAATTCTTATGTCATTGGCATGTTCAGTGCAACAAGAGAAATAAAGATAGTACAATAAAGATTTAAAAAGAGAACAATAGTAATTGTACAAATAACAGTTGTTCAAATGTACAAAATATGACAGCATATAACAAGAATATGATAATTAAAAGTGACTTAGTACTTGTGCCTCAGTAAAATGAGCTAGCCGCTTGTGATGACATAATGGGACTAACATACTGCCACCAAGGCTGAAAAGATCACCTACAGAACGAAGATGAGTTATAAAGGTTTATTGCCACAGGTAGAAAAGATCTCCTGTGGTGTTCAGTTCTGCATTTGGGGGCAATGAGTCTTTTGCTGTGTGTGCTCTAATGGTTCCTCAAGGAGGCATGCATGGGGTGAGAGGGGTTGTCAATGATACTGAGGAGCTTTATCAGCATTCTCCTCTCGGACACCTCCATCAGATCCTCTAGTTTGATGCCTAGGACAGAACCAGCCTTTTTAATCAGCTTGTTCAGCCTGTTGTGATCAGCTGTCTTCTTCACCGCACTGCCCCAGCTCACAGTTGCAAAAAAACACCACACTCTCCATCACAGAGTAATAAAACATTGTCAGCATTTTCCTGCATGCATTAAATGACCTAAGCCTCCTCGTTAGGTAGAGCCAGCTATTCCCTTTCTTGACCACAGTGTCTGTGTTCTTGGACCAGTAAAGTTTACGGTCAATGTGTACTCCCAGGTACCTATAGTCCTGAACTACTTCAACTTCCGTTCCTCTGATAGTGACAGGGGTGGGAGGAGGAGCCCACTTCCTAAAGTCCACCACCAGTTCCTTTGCCTCTGTGATGTTTAACTGTAAATGACTCTGGTCACACCACTCAGCAAAGCTTTCCACCACACCCTTATATTCCTCCTTCTGACCATCCAAAAAAAAACATATAAAAGCCTATACAGCACCTGTCCTTTTGACTTACTGCCTTGTCTCTCTTCTCCCCCAGACATCATCTACTCCTGTGGTGGTCCTGCTCCCGAGGTGCACCCCTATGAACAGGAAGATTTTCTGTTCTTCTAATTGAGAGACGGAACTGTCCCCTCCATCTACACACGGAGCTCGATTCACTCCTGAAAGAGACTTATGTTTGTTTGAAGTGTCTGAATAACGTTTGTCTCCAAAATCTCCTGTGTGTCTGTGCTACTCTGTGACCCAAGTGTGATCGCGTACGTGGATTTCACTTTCACCAAACCACAAACCTTTTAATTATCGTGGAGAGGTTTTTCATGGGGAAGAAACACTACTTGTCCCTAATGGTAACACGAATTAGACGATCTACAAGTCTCCGAGCTAAAGTTTCAATCCATACCATAAATTCAATCTCTTTTCGCTGTTCTGTTATTTCACTAAGTAATAATTTCTGTTTGTTTGTGTGAATGTGATCTCTACTTTCATTTTTCGAAATGGCCAAAGTCTCCATCTTGCGGATCATGTTTCATTCTCTCTGGACTTCTAAAAAGTCTCTTCAGAAAGATCACATCTCATCTCTTATAATTGAGAGATGTTTATTATGTTAATGTGTTTTGGTTTCACCAGAGCCTTCAAGACCACCCAGCCATCCATGTTAAGGGGTCAGCTCAGAGATGTGCAGGTGGGTGAGCCTGTGGTGTCCTGATGATGGACTATCTGTCAGGCAGACTCAAGGACTGTGTGAGCAACACTGGAGCAGCACAAGGAACAGGCCTGTCTGCTTTGCTCTTCACTCTGCGCACCTCACACTGGAAAGAACACAATTTCTCTTTACTTGTGTATCCAAAAATCACCCAAGGAGTGTCTCAGTGGGCTATAACAGGCCATGTTTTTGAGGGCCCCCTACTCCAGATTCCCTAAGAAGAGAAAAACAAGAAAATCGAGGTTGAATACACACACAATAGAGCTAATGTTCCAAAGCCCCAGTCCACCTAAACTGCATGTCTTTCGATTGTAGGAGGAAACCCACATGAACACAATGAGAACATGCAAACTCCACCAGGGACAAGTCACAGTCGAAAAATAAAATGTATTTCTAATATAAGGACATCTGAAGATGTACGTATTCAAGTGTATACAGACAGACGACATCAACAGACAACACCAAACATGAGTCTGTTTACCTTAGTTGGTTCTTTCTCTTGCACTTATAGAAAGGCACATAACTTGTGATTTTATTTCTCATAATTTTTATCCAACAAATATCCCAGGAAACATCATTCATTCAGAACCAGCTTTTAAATGTTTACGTCTCAGTTCTCCTTCAGTTCTTAGTTACTTATTAAGTTTCTAGCGTCAGCACTGTGATGGCAGTTTGGTTTCCTCACAGGTTGTCTACACTTCCTTACAGCTCCTCTGTGTGTGTGAGACGCTGCTCTGAACTGATTCAAGTCCACTTTAGTTTTCTTACTGAATTTATGAAGAGACCCTCACAACAGCTAAGCCTTCTCCTTCACACAGTTATGGTGATGTCAACTCCCAGAATTCACCCCTGGCTTTATCTTAACTACCGAGTCACAGTCAGAAGTTCTCAGACTCCGAGCAGGTGAACTCCTGACTTGGTTTATGGTCACTCAGGTGGAGGTGACACTTTGTCCAGATTGTTGTGTCCATGGAGAGCTTCCTCTGTCACACATTTAAGAACATTCAGTTTGCTTTGTCTTTCTTTAACAGATTCTTTTCTCTCTCTTGCTCTTTTCTCCTGTGACTGTGAGTTGTTTCTGAAGTTTAAAGTCTTTGAGGTTTCACACTTACTGGTTATCTTTTAGTGACAAACAAATGTACAACTGCTGGTTGATGTCCTCCTTCAGTAATTCTACAGATTTTAGATGTGGTCTCTCTTACTTGTGCACCTTGCTTTCCTTTATCAAGTCAGGACTGAATGAGACCCCCACGTTCATCTCCATTACAGGGGTGTTCAGCTCTTACCGTCTGGCACTACGTTACCCTTTGGAGCAAAAGAGATCATTTAGCCTTTGTGATGGCCACAATAAGGGTCTTACTACAGGACAGAAGATAATCCAGGGGCAGAGATCAGAGTTCTAGTGCTTACAAAGGGTTATAAAGGACGGAGTGGACTTGCTGCTGTAGGTGTCTTGGATGAACAGAAATCCAACCTTTTTACTGCTAATTCCTGCTAAGTGTTGTCCATCAAGTTGAGTTTTGTCTCCTTCTTCAGTCACAAAGTGATAAAGAGTGACATACTGAGACATCGCTGGGTGTCATTTGCTGTGTTTGATCAGACTGATCAGATGAGACCCAAAACTGTCAAGGAGAGTCCTGGTGAAGTGAACTGACATCTGAGCTGAAGTTACGAGTCAATAGAAGAGGGGCAGGCGGTGGCAGCTTAAGAAAAAGACTTCTGACCAAGCAGTGCCAGTCTGTCCTACAATTACATGTCTGCTTTCAGGGACATCTGAAGAACTGATTTATGTAAATCAATCCAAATCAAGTGATAGCCAAACAACAGAAAACATAAAGAGATCAAAAATTAGATGTCGATATTAGTGACCTGATTCATATTAAACTGAAAAATATCAGGCCACTTCATAGACTTCATTGTTGTTTGAGATGTTGGTTTCTAAACGTGTGTTCACCTGTGAGCCGAGCTCTTTAATATTCTAGCGAGGACTCAGCCACATTTGTGTCACTTACTGAGACCTGGCAGAGCCGATGTGACACTAGTCCTTTATTTGAAGAAACACCAAATGGTGGACTGAAGTTAAGTGTCTTTATCTGAACTTACTGTACATTGAGGTTGTGTAGTAGTGATGGGGATTTGAAATTTGGCTTAGATGGTCAGACTTAACTTCTAGTAAGTTCTTTACACTCCTGCTGGACTTGTTAGGTTTTACCAAATATGAAAGCTCAGAGTCTTTGTCATAATCATACATGTGGTGGGATTATCACTCAGGGTTTGACATTCAAAATGTCCTTACTGCTCCACTAAATAACATGATGTCTAATCACTAATGAAGAGCCTGATGAGTTATATCATTAAAAACAGAAAATCTACACAGGAATAGTATATTGACATTTCTGAGCTGAACTTATTGTAAGAATCGTAGACTTAACTCTGGAGTACAATACAGATTGACATGTGACAATAATGTGTCTCTTAAACAGCCCTGAGATCAGCCAAATGCAAACTACGATTCTTTAAAAATGGACAAACACCACAAAGGCAGATGAGCAGCTAAGCACACTCAACGTGTAAGTGTCAGCAGTACAGAGTGTGTCTATTGACGTGTCAGACCTTCTATTGAATTACGTTTAGGATGACATTGTGTGCTCACTTACTACGCTTACATCAGCCAACTGTAACATCATCTTGTTAAGAACACCTCAGGAGGGTCCGAATGTCAGACATTTCTACACGTAGCCCACATTACGCTCGCACCCCTGCCAGTGGACATTTCTAGACAGCAGGCTATAGTTGGCCTTCCACTGCCTTAGAAACTCAAAAGAGAAACTGATCAGAGCAGAAAGAAACTCAGCTGGCTGTGAGAGAGAACTCAGGTGTTTGTGGGCCATCTTGGGATCTCATCCTGAGCTGTTTCATGACTTGCACCAGTCTCACCAGGATGGACTCCAGCAGCCAATGCTCTGAACTTGAAACATCAGGTTTATAAGGTCCAGTAAAACCTCGATTATCAGTCATGGGTCAGGACCGAGGCTGTGACGGATAAGAGAAAAGACGGATAACAGAGCAGCTACTTTAAAATGACATACAGGAGATTAGTGTAGCAACAGTCATGAAAAACTATATTAACAAAATGAATTAATTTATATAACATTGTAATGACCAGCTGTTGTGTTGTAAGATTTTGCATATAACTTGATAAATATTTTGTATGTCTTTATTTGTAATTTAGGCAAAGCAATGTACTTTAGTGTTTTAACCCCTTTAGGAATGGGTCTCTTTGAATTTTATGACAGAGTTAGGGGAGGATGACTATTTCTCTTTTAACCCCGCAAGAAAGCCAGGTTACGTTAACAGATGGTTTGGGGCAGGTGTTCAGATGTTCTATTTCCCCCATTGGTCTGAAGTATGGCTGTTTGGAAATGGCTTGGATCAGAAGCATTTAAGTACCATGATGTCCTATTGCCTCTCGGGCTTGGACAGAACATCTACAAATGTACTTGCTTAACCTCACAATCTCTCTTGCTATCCTGTGACGATGAACAAGTATCTCTCTCTTACTAACATTTGATAGAAGCATCTCTTACTAATCTCTGATGATGAAGACAACAAAATGAACAGCTCAGAGACATATTGAACAGGCTTGCGACCTGTTCTGAAGAAACCTGAGCACCAATGATGCCTTAACTAGAGACATTTTAAGTAACAAACAAGTCTGTGTGCTGCTCTAAGTACACATCACCATTTAATAAGGTTGTATGGTTGCCAGTATTCAAATGTACTTTGCATATTGTTATTATTTATGAATATTACCAGAAATACATTGTTTAAATTGTAACGTAACTTCTGCTTGTCTTTTACTACATCTAACTGCCTGAGGTTATAGATATAGAAGGGAAGCTGGGAGAAGTTATATACTATAATACCTTATAAACAGTGCTAAGTCTGTGGGATTTGAGGCGTTATGACAAAGGCTACATCTTAATAATACCAAAGGGGAAAGCAGAGCAATATATTACTCTACCAAGGCAAAACACCGGTGTAATAAGCAAATAAAACTCAGAGGTCCTGGAGTTTTCTACATTTTACATGAAGTCTTCGTTCCCTAACAAGCGGTGTCCTGTCTTACACTCCGTTATTTGGCTTACAGAGCTCACCTCCTAAACAATCAAAGAAAGCTTTCCCTACCGATCAGTTGATCTCCTGCCACTCTCGTTGTGTATTTCTGATCCCACAAACACTCCTGCTTATTGTCTCCTGACTCCCTGCTCCACACCTTCCCTTCTCTCCTCACTTCTTCTGTCTGCCCCTCACTGAACAGAAGCCCCTCAGCCAGTCCCATCACTTACATCTTTACGCCCTTTCTGCCCCATACAGAGCATCACAAGCTGCCTGCACACCACAATATATTAACACAACCTGATATAACAGAATATATAAAGAAAATTACAATGCAGAAGACCATTAACATTAATACAGAATAACGTTACCGTCACTGGTTCCAATTTCAACACATTTTTCAATTATTTCAGCATCCCACTTTCTATCGTTCACTGTTGGCCTTCCTACTCCGTCATTGAAGCAATACTTGAAGAGCTGTTGCAGTTTCGTAAACGTTTAATAAGTTCAAACAGCACACACATATGTTGATAGGCCATAACAATGTATAGTAGTTTAGTTTAATTATAACAAAAGAGAAAAGCTACAAACCAACATTAAAGCTGAAGGTGCGTAACGGACACTGGGATTTCTGTTGTTCCAATGTGCAGAACTCGCAGTAGTAATCGGAGACGCTGGCGTGCACAAGGTTGGGTTTTTGTTATTTAGTCCTGACAGTTAATCAAGTGACAGATAATCGAGTTTTACTGTAGATGAATAGATTTCTCTGTCACATTAAATGTACAAATTCCTTAACTCAAAGTTATTCAAACAGTTTCCATTAAACACTAAACTTCACTCACCTGCTTTTCTTCTATTTCCATCTCCAGCTCAACCATTTTATGTCCATTATGTCCAGTCACCACACACATCATGCAGATACAGGAATCATCAGTTCTACAAAACATCTCCAGACTTTTCTGATGTTTCTCACAGAGTTTCTCCTTCAGATTTCTATCAGGATCAACCAGCTTGTGATGTTTCCGAGCATCTCCTTCATAGTGAAGCTGCAGGTGAGTCTGACAGTAGGAGGCCATGCAGGTGAGACAGGACTTCACCGCTCTGAACTTCTTACCAGTACAGAAATCACACTCCACGTATCCAGGGCCTACATAATTCTGAGGAGGAGAAGGAGGACTGAGTGTCGTCTTCTTTAATTTCTTGATGACTTCATTCAGCAGATTATTTCTTCGCAGAGCAGGCCTCATGTTGAAGTTCTCTGCATTGAGGACAGCTGGTCTCTTGGCTCTGATCCCAGTAGTTTGTGAGGCACTTCAGGCAGAAATTATGTCCACAGGGGATTGAGACGGGTCAGTCAGAATGTCCAGACACACCGAGCAGGTGAACTCGTCCTAGATACAAACAGCTGGGCTTCAGCCATCATCAGTCTGAGGAGAGGCAGGCAGAAAGAATCATTCAGACAAACAAGGAAGTGACTTGTGAAGAAACCAAAGTGAAAGTTTGTCTGTGCTCAGTGAGGAGGAGGAGGAGATTTAAAGAGAAAGCTGAGAGCTGACAGAGAGAACATCTGAGGAGACACTGAGGGTGAACAGTTAATGTGAGACAGGAGCTCAGAGAGTGAAGACCACCAAGTTAGAGAAAAGATGACCTGTCACAGGGGTCTGCTAAAGTGTCATTCACGTCAGTATTTCTTATTCATTTATGACACACTGAAGTCCACATCAGACTCCATATTAGTCCTCTTTATTAAACAAATTATCCATCCCATAATAAGTTCTCGTCTCCTGCTTATCAATAATGATTTTTGTTTTTCTTTGTCCATGCCAGGAATTTATCAGATTATTCAGTAAAGACCCCAACTGAAGCCAACTCAGTTTAAAGAAACAGAATAATATGATACATTAATAAACACAAGGATAGTAGAAATATGAAAACATCTTAAAAACTAATGACAGACAGACAGACAGACAGACAGACAGACAGACACGTAACACACAGCAGGCACTCGCTGCTCTCGCTCCTTCACAGTTTTTAGATTTTCTTGGTTATTCAAGTCGTTTTATCTCAGGATTTGTGAGACTTAATCAAGTCTGTTGAACAGGCTCGTCTACTCCTGCACCCTACGATTAACACACACAGATCCAAGTCACATGATTGGGTATAAGTGATGCCCTGATACCAGTCCCTCTGTAATAGCCCACCACAAACTCATTCCACTTAAGTACATAAGAGTGACCCCTCCAGCCTGTCACTTCTCAGTGCCCCACACTGGGACTCGCTGTCACCAGCACTAACACATATACAGATGTCTCTGAGACCAATGAAGGCTCGTATAACATTTGGTTTCATGCCAGTTCCAAACCAAGGGGGTCTTACTTCTGCCGCCCTTGCTCTTCTGTAGCCAGCAGACACACCACATGCACTTCAGATCAGGTCATCCACCTCAACCTAAGCATATTCAGTCCTGACCAGTACTTGGATTGGAGACCATCTAGGAAAAGCTTTGGTGTCTGCTGAAAGAGGTGTTGGTGAGGCCAATAGGGGTTTACCCACTGGTCTGAATGTGGATCCCAATGCCCCTGTGCAGTGACCTGGACACTGTGCTGTAAAATGGTACTGTCCTTCAGATCAGGTGTAAAACTGAAGTCCTGACTGTCTGTGGCTATTAAAGATCCCTGTGTGTCCTCCATAAAGATGTGTTATGCTAAATTGCCCTCAAGGCCTTGTCATTATGTCCCCCTAATCGTCCCCTGTCTCTCATTAGCTAACTGTTTCTCTCACCACTTCACCTTCTAATAGCTCATGTGTGGTGAGCATACTGGCACACAAATGGCTGCCGCACATCATCAGGTGGATGCTGCACATTAGTGGTGGTTGAAGTGGCTCCCCACTCACTGTGTAGAAGACCTTTGAGTTGTGAGAAAAGCACAATAAAAAGTAAAGAATTTTATTATTATTCAAGCATAACCTATCAGCATTGCTAACATCCTGGGCAAGAAAGTAGTCATTTCCAACATCTGTTGCCCTAATATTTACTTTGGTCACTCAATAAAGACAATGTACAGAAATATCAAAGGAATGTGGAATTTAATAATCTGGGATGAAATATAAGTGATCAGCGTGGACCTCAGCGTTATCATATGCAGTGCACCACCTATTGGAATGTAAGTCATGTATTAATAAACAGATGGCAAATTACAAACATTTGTTAGTAATATAATGTATAGAATGTTGGAATGACAAATAAATGTGGATGTCTTTGTTATATACAATGATGTACCATTTGCTGGGATGACAAATGTCATTAATTTTATTAGTACAAATGTTTGTGTTATGAAATCTGTTGGAATGAGAGAGACATATGAACCGAATTAACATGCAGATACACAGAGACACTTTTCCATTTATTAAGGTGAATAATGTTGAGAATTTTGATATGGGATCAATATTCTTTATTATTAGTTTTAGTGCTATTAGCTATGTAAAGTGTAGGCCTGAGGTAACTTTAAAGGACACCATTTATGTCAGCAGAAGGGCCCTGGCCTGCCAGCCTTTTCACAGGCAGATCTTGTTTTGTGAACGCCGGTGCTGAGCCGCTCACTGACAGAAGACAAACAAACTGCAGGCAGGGCCTTTGCCAGTGTGAGTACTGGGCAGGCTCTTAGGCTGGCACATCAAACATATAAGCACTTAATGGCATTTAGATTTATTAGAGCTCAGTAATACTTTGGACAATAACGTTAAAAATAAAACGCATTCTGATATCTACCTAGTCTGAGCTACTGTATATAGGGGTTAAGAGCTGATTATTGAAGGTTACAGACCTTTCACTGATCATCGATGTCCGTGAAGTTAGCAGCAGCTTAGCCCTGACAGACGAGTGAGGCTTTTATATGAGCACACGCAGATATATGTTAGATTAGCATTTAGGTTTATATATCAGTGCTTCTTTGTATGTGCTAATGATAATAAATAAACTCTCCGTAGAACATATTAGTTAGCTTATATAATCAGTTGTTAAAGGCTTGCCTTTTTTCCTTTCGGCTCTTCTCGTTCAGTACAAAGAATCGGCTCTTAGCGGCGAACGACACACCACGACACGCGGTCATTTACACGAATACCACAGAGCCGATAGTCGACATACTCGGTGTGATTTTACTACCATAAACTGTTGTAATAATCTAGTTTGTTTAAATAAATAGCTTCTTCTTTAATTTCCGTTTTTCGTCGCGACCCCTTGTTGATATCGCGCCCCACAGGTTGAGCCACACTGCTGTAAGGCTAAAATAAATGGCAACTGTGCCGGTAAGCGGCAGCACGCAGCTTCACTGACGAGGAGCAAACTGCAGCCTCGACACGGAGCTTAATACTTGAAAGAAGGACACAGAGAATACATGCAGGCAGGGGCGAGACTTTATTTTGATGGACACATCATGCGGCCAATCACAAGCAAAGACAGACTAGGATCATACCATTATGTGAAAGAAGAAAGGAGGGCAGACGCTCCGAAGACAGCGAGTGTAGCGGTACAGGCCAGGCCCACAGAATGACAGAGACCAGGAGTCGTATTGAAGTGCAAGCGCGTCGGGAAAAAGTGAACAAATGAGCAAAAGCGAAAAGAAACAGCATCTGGCTGAATTTCAATGATATCGGAGACTGCTAAAGCTGAGTGCAGAATTTGTAAAATGAAAATATCCGTCAGAGCAGAGCAGAGTCAACACCAAACCTGCACAGACATCTCAGAAGTAGAGATGGGATTTATGGCTCTTTGAGGGGATCGGATCTTGGCGATCCGTTCCTTTCAAAGATTGAACGGCTCTTTGGCTCTTTTAAATATTTAGTCAGTTTTAAGACGCCAGCTTGGGGCATCTCAGTTTATCCTGGAAATAATCACTGGGAGGAATGATGAGGTGAGATTTGTAGTCAAATAATTAAAACTCAGATAACACACACCAATATCTGAGTTTGAATTATTCTGAAATATTGATTATTACCTCATTTGTCATGTGTGGACTATATTCCATAGGGTTGCACAACATCCTTCTGCTTAGACAGTGACATCACTATTTTGGATTTACCTTTAGTACAAAGTGTGTGTATGTGTAAAGCTACATTGACTTATGTTATTCATACAATACCTACTCACAAATAAACGTCAAAAACAAAGCCGGCTGCAATGAATTTCTGTGCAAAACAGCTTTTACTACAAACACTTCCACACAAGAACATTGTTATCACACAAGAACATTTTGATAGAAAACAAAAAATATTTCAAGTTTTAAATATATACTGTAGATAAAATTAGAATACATAAAATGGAAATGTCTACATTACTACTACTATTATTACTACTATTACTACTGTAAACTTTGCAAATAGGACATCAGCCCCTTCAAGTCTTAAATGAACACAAAATGCAATGTAAATAAATACAAAGCAGTTCCTTACTTTATGGCTTTTTCTGCCTCTTTCTTGTTCTTGGGCAAATTTGCATTAAGGAAGACAAGAGCTCGGACCCTTTGGGGCTTAAGGCACTTCTCCTCTCTGAGATCATCTGCCCAGTTTTTGAGAATATTCTCTCGGAGGGAACTGATGTCGCCACAACACAAAGCTTCTTGGCCATCAGCTTGCTAAGCCTGGGGTAAACAGGGGCTCGACTCTCCCACCACTTGAGGGGATCCTCATGTGTTGGAAGAAGAGGCTCCTCCAGGTAGGCTCGCACCTCCATGACAGCATCGCGGTGGGATTCCTGGCTTCCACTGTTCCAGCTACCTGCTCATAGGGTGGGAGATATAACAATGGCAGATACCATTTTTATGTGACTAGATTCGATTAAATTAGATTCAACTGTTGTCATTACACAGTGTAAGAGAACAGAGTAATGAAATGCAGTTTAGCATTTAATTAGAAGTGACAATAGTAGATTTGCATATGTGCAGTATGTACAGATTAAATGCACTGATTTACAGCTGGTGGAAGTTTTAGACTGAGATATCAGACTGATTTCATTCTAGAGATTTTAGAGAAAAAATGTGAATTATTGTTGCCACCCTTACTTCCTCATGGAAATAGCTCCAAACTATTGATCCAGCACCACTGCCTGCTCCTTCCAGTCCTTCCACAGCTGGTTGCTGTTGGATGGCTGTGTCACTGCTAATTCTTGCTGCTGCAGTTGACCGCCTTTGAAACGTCTCATCTGCTGTCCTGCCATCCTCTTAAAACGCGGGTCAAGTGCAGCAGTATCTGCTGGTATGTGGTTGGCATGAATCCTGTGGAATCGCGATGACATACTCGCACACAGACTGTCGATCACACCTTGCGCGGCCGCCGTTGTAGTGTTTACGAAAATCAGCGGTGGCTCTTTGAAGTCCCCTAGCCAACACTATGACCTTCGAGGCTGTCAAGTAGCTGGTGGAAAAAAAAACTTTAATGTGACAATTTTAAAGCTGAAACAATGATAAATATTACAATGTATTAAACAGATATCTATAGTGGTATCAAATATCTATAATTTTTATCAGGAAATTGGCATGCAGGCAACAGAAATCTACTGACAATTATATACACTCCAGTGCATTACACAGATTTCTAATATGGTATAAAATATTCATAATTTACTATCAGGTACTATGCATGCATGCTAAAGAAATATACTGCTGTCCAACTGAGCTACATACCTTTCTGCACTGAGTTCCACAGTGACTTCCTCAAATGGTTGCAAGATTCTTCAAATTTCTTGCGCTGTGGTCCATTCCTCTTGGGGCAGGTGGTGAACAGGTGCATTGGTGATGGCCAGGTTGGAGATTATGGCATTTTACTGGCAATAAAGCTTTTCAACATGTAGTAGGTGGAATTCCACCTTGTAGGACAATCCTGTTTTGGTCGGAGCTCCTCCATCTTCATTTGTAGTTGAGTCTCCTTCAGTTTTTGTGCCCCCACGGTGCTTCTGTGAAAGTATTCCACTGCCTCTTTCACCTTATCAATGATGGGCTTTGAAGCTTGCAGGGCATCTCTTACCACCAGGTTAATAGTATGGGCCAGGCATGGAAGGTGCGTCCATCCAATGGTTTGTATAGCCTTAGTAACATTTGCTGCATTATCAGTTAGGCAGCACACTCCTTTCTTGTCCACCCCCCACTCTGCTGCAACACTAAGCAGCTGTTGTGCAATGTTGTCTGCTGTGTGCCGCTCACTGAATTCAAAACAGTCCAGGAGGCAGGAGGCCACACGGAAATCCTCGATAAAATGGCAGGTTACAGACATATATAATGCTGTCGTTCTTGAAGTCCAACAGTCTGCAGTTAAACAGACAGCCTGGTACTTTTGACACCTTTCTCTTCAAAGATGCTGTCTCCCTGTCATACATATCCGTGACCTTCTGGGCTAAGGCCTTCCTACTTGGAGGTAGGAGGGTTGAGCCTGTGAATATTTTGGAATCCTGTGTCCTCCACTATTGAGAAAGGCTGGAAGTCAGTGGCTACCATCTTTGCCAGCTCTTCATCTATCTTCTCCTGTCTTAATGGGGTCAAGACAGGAGGTAATAAATATTGACTGATGGATGTCTGCTTTCTTTTGCTCGTGCCTGGCCAGGCGATGTGGTGGGCCCAGTGGGGTCAGAGGCTGCTGGGGCTGCAGTTGCACTTGATGTGGAGGCAGAGGAGGCAATGGACACATCAGTGTCACGGTTGTTGTCTGAGTCTGGCTCTGCTCTCAAACCTGTGACCTGCAGTGTTGGGTGTTGAGTCTTCAAATGCCTGTGTAAATTATTTGTTGACCCAGACTTAAATGAAATGACTTTCTGACAAATGCTGCATTTAGCCTTACTGTTTTCTTCGCGAGAAAAGTACACCCAAATGCTGCTCCTTTTCCTCTGGCTCATTTTCACGTATGTGTCTTATTCCTTCGAACGACCCGCTATTACTGACTTTGGCACTGAGACAGAGAGGCACTCGCACGTTTATTTTTGAATTTTTTATTTTACTGGAGTAAGCATGCGACAGCAGCATGCACAAGTCATGGCTCTGCTCCTATTCACAGTCTATGGCTCCTACCCAATGAGAGGCACGCAGGGTGGAGTACTCACGTGAAGGATGCATGCACAACTATCATCGTTAGGCAGTAGCACCCCTGCTGGGTCCGCCCCACCCCTGTGTGGGTCCGCCCACCCCACCTGGGTGCGCCCCCCCCCTCCAAGACTGTTCTGTCTCTGATTTGTGTGCATCTGTGTGAAACACGCATAGGAAAAAAGAATGACAGAAACAACGGCTCCCCCAGCCGACTCGGCTCCCATCGTTCATGTTTATGAGCCGTTCAAAAGAATCGATTCATTCGTGAACGACACAACTCCACTCAGCAGCGCTCAGCCGTCCGTCCAGCTCGTCCTCTCTCCTCAGGCTGCCATCCACTGACCCGTGAAAAGTATCCTGTTTTGAGCCAAGAACTTCTGCTGCCACATCCACTGTCTTATCAAAACTGAAGGAACATCACAGCCTTCTGCCACTCAAACCAAAATAAGCACATTTATTTCAAAACAAATGACCACAGCCAGACAGATGAGTGACGATGAGGAGCTGCTAAAATGACAGCCCGTGACTTTTAGCTATTTTCATTGTGGAGGAGAAAGGATTTAAAACTTTTGTTCAGCCTTAAGCCCCATGTATGTTCTCCCAGTAGATAAACCTCATCCCAAACAATCACTCCACGACTATATAACACGGAGCGTGAATTATGGCAAGACAGGGTCCAGAAAGTTTCAGCAGTTTGCCTGACAACTGACTGGCGGACATCCAGAGCGACCTGCTCATACGTGTCTGTCACTTGTCACTTTAATGGAAACTTTAAGATGACATCCTACCTTCTGGGCTGCTGTGAGTTTACTGAGAGACGTACTGCAGAAAACCTGGCAGAGGAGCTGCTGAGAGTGACAAGAAAACGACACAATGACGTGCTGTGTTACAATATAAAATAATAATAATAATAATAATAATAATAATAATAATAATAATAATAATAATAATAATACATTTTATTTGTAATACACTATGTTTTAGCAATCTCAAAGTGCTACAGAGTAAAAAAATAGAATAATAAAACAGAAGAATCAATGAAATACTTTAACAAAAGATACGTTTTAGGTTTTGTTTAAAAGCATCAGTCGACTGTGGGGTCTCAGGTAATCAGGAGGGTGTTCCACAGCCTCGGCCACAGATGAAAAAGCCCTATCACCGATACTGCTGAGCTTAGTTCTGGGGACTTGAAGGGTATTAGTGTGTACAGAGCAAAGGTGCGTGAAGAGGTATGAGGGGTGAGGAGTTCCTGTAAGTAAAGGGGCATATCCATAAATGCACTGATGGGTGAGAAGAGAGACCTTGTACTCTATTCTAAGTGGGACGGGAGCCAGTGAAGGGTTTTCAGAATGGGAGTGATGCGATCCTACCTTCACACCCTCATCAGGATCCTGGTAGCACTGTTCTGAATATACTGGAGTCTCTGGATACTCTTGCCAGGAATCCCGATGAGGAGCGCACTACAGTAATCCAGCCTGGAAGAGACAAAGGCATGGACGAGCTTCTCTGCATCTGCCAGGCTGAGTGTTGGGTGCAGTTTAGCGATATTCTTGAGGTGATAGAAAGATGACTTACAGAGATGTTTGATGTGGGTGTAAAAAGTGAGTTGAGAGTCCATTTTAACACCCAAATTGGTGACAGATGTGGTAAAGGGGAATGTTTTGGCCAGAGAAAGTGATACTGGTGATAGTAGAAGAGCGGAGATGGTGTGGTGTGCCTACTAAGATGGCTTCTGTTTTGGATCTATTCAGCTGAATGAAGTTGAGCCTCATCCATGCCTCTATCTCCTCCAGGCAAGTAGTCAGTGTAGATGTTGGCAGGGGAGCAACAGAAGAGGTGGGGTAGTTCTAAGGTAAAGCTGAGTGTCATCAGCATAACAATGCAAAGATAAGCCATGTCTGCTAAAGACAATTCCAAGGGGAGCATGTAGATGGTGAAAAGATTGGGGCCTAGCACAGAGCCTTGTGGGACACCACAGGTGACATTGTGGATGTGAGATTTTGTGCCCAAAGTGACATACTCAGTTCTGTCAGTCAAATATGATGTAAACCAGTTATAAACATTTCCTGAGAGTCCAATGGGGTATTGCAGGCGGTGAAGGAGAATATTGTGGTCTATTGTGTCAAAAGCAGCTTTCAGATCAAGGAGGATGAGTAGAGAAGGGGAACCAGTATCTGCAGTCATCAGAAGGTTATTGGTGACCCTGACCAAGGCTGTTTCAGTGCTATGGCCAGGGCAAAACCAGACTGAAACTTTTCAAACGGGTTATTCAGTTTGAGGTGATCATGAAGTTGTGCTGCAACTGTTTTTCCAAAACTTTAGAGAGAAATGGAAGATTGGAGATGGGCCTATAATTGGAGAGAACCTCAGGATCCAGGGTGGGTTTTTTCAGTAGAGGTCTGATGACAGCAGTTTTAGTGCAGAAGGAATATGGCCAGCCAGGAGGGAATGATTTATAATCCTGCTGATAAGTGGAGAGATGGCAGAGATATTAGCCCTCAGCAGAAACAAATGTTGTACGGTTACGTCGTTCAGCTGATGTGTGTTCATCCCCTAAGGCAGCCTCAGGTAACTGTGGCACAACAGCATCAGCAGGAATTGAAACAGGAGAGTCAGGTGGTATCCTCAGTGGGCTTTGGGTCCACTCACTAGAACTTGCTTCCTCAGACGTTTCTGTGTTACCGGCTGCTTCATCAGGGATAGTGGGTAACAACTGTTCAGCCTGTCATCTCCATGTCTGGTGGTCTCGTGTGCATACGTTATAAGAGACAGGTCCAGTCTTTTGAAGAATGGTTGCTGGTACCCATTTCTCAGTGGTGGAATAGTTACGAGCAAGGACAGCATCTCCACTGAATAACTCACGATCTTTAGCCCGCTTGGCACGTTGTTTTACTTGAACGTGCTGCTTATCAGAAACTCTCATTTGAGTGGTAGCTGGTCTCAACAAATCAAGACGTGTTCTCAGCTGCCTTTTTAGAAACAGATCAGCTGGTGACATAGTTGTTTTGTGTGGGTGTGTTACGATATTTAAGAAGAAATGTATAAAGATGTTGCTTGAAAGGTGCTTCACTTCTGGATGCTTTAAGAGCATGTTTAAGGTTTGCACCATTCTTTCAGCCAGACCATTAGTAGAGGGATGATAAGGGCTGGATAGGAGATGTTTAATACCATTGCCTTTTAGGAATACTTCCATTTCTTGGGACACAAAAGAAGGCCCATTATCTGTCACGATCTGCTCTGGCAGTCCAAAACGTGCAAACATCTCTCGTAATGTTTGGGTCGTCTTTTCTGATGTGATGTTGGGCATGATAGTGACCTCAGGCCACTTAGAATGTGCATCCACTGCGACCAGAAGCATAACACCCTCTACCCCCCCCCCCCCCCCCCCCCCCCCCCCCCCCCCCCCCCCCCCCCCCCCCCCCCCCCCCCCCCCCCCCCCCCCCCCCCCCCCCCAGGAGCTGGCCCCCGCTCGCGTTTGCGGAGCCCCAAGGTGGAAAACCCCAAAAGGAGGGGGGTATAACTGGCCTGTCCTCCAGTTTTGGACCCTTAACGTATAAGTGGGTACCCGGGTCCGGAGGCCCCCTTGGGTTAGGGCCATGCCCAAGAACCCAGCCCCGTTTTTTGGGGTTTGCGGGCCCCGGGGAAGTTGGACGGGGCATCTCCCATACAGGTTTCTTTCCCCTGGGTTGACCCGGGGTACCTCAAAACCCTTCCCTTTGGGGGGGAACCCACAAATCAAGGGGCCCCGGTCCCTCCTCCAGGAATCTGGGGGGTTTCTGATGAAGGATTTGCAAAAAGGGGCCCCTTCATTGCCCCCAGAGAGGGTTTTAATTTCCCATTTTTCCCCCCGAGGGGGGTGGGAGGTGGATGGAATTATACTCCCCGGGGGAAAGAAACAACTTTGCGCCCCCTCGGGCACGGGAAACGACATTTTCAAGAAAAGGGGTTCCCGTGTGATCTTTATTTAGGCAAAAATGGCCCCGGCCGGGGGGGAGCTTTTCCCCTCTCCCTCTTAAGGGAGGCCTGGGCCAAAGATGGCGGGCCCCCAGAGGTCGGGGCCTGGGCCGAGACCCGGGCTGGTCCTTTTTCCCCCAATTTCCGGGGTCGGGGTCAGCCATTCTGGAAAAGGGGCCCATGGGGTTGCCCGTCCGGGGGGGAAAAGGGAGGGTTTTTTCCCTTGAAAGTCCAAACACCCCCCGGGGGGACGGCTTCCCCTTTTTCCCCCAGTTTTTCCCCAGGCATGGGAAGGGGGGTGGTACAGGAAAAATTGGTTTTTGGTTTTCCCCTTGGTTTTGTTACAGTGGGGAAAGGGGGCCTTCCCCATTAAAGGGTAAAAAAATTTTTTCCCTTTTTGGGGGAAAAGGGGGGAACAAAGGAATTTCGCAATAAAAAAGCCAGGTTGGGGTTTTTTAAAACCCCATGGCCGGCCCCAAGGGATCCAAAACCCCTCTCCTTGTTTCCGTGCCCCCATAGGCTGGGCGGTGTGTGGGGGGGGTTTTTAAAAGGTGGGGTTTTTACCAAAAGGCAGGCCTTTTTTTTGGGGGTTTTGCAGCCGCCGGGGCCCGGGGTCGGTGCTTCCCCACCTTTTACCCTTCGGGGACCCAAGGGGCCCCAGGGGGAGGCCCGGCATGTTTATAGGGGGGGTTTTTTTAAAAACTTTTTTACCGGGAAAGGGCCACCGGCCAAAGCCCTTCCCCCTCATTTCCGGGCCTCCACCCCCCACTCCCCCAAACCACCCCTAAGGGGGTCAAAAGGCCCCCCCTTGCCCCTGTGGGGGCCAAATTTACGGCCAATATTCCGGGCTTAGGGGAAAGCCCCCTCCTAGGGAGGTATTCCCCGGGCCCGCCCTTTTAAAGCGAAGATGGGCCCCCGGGCCCCCCCGGGGGTTTGGGTTTTCAAAATGCCCAGGTGGCACGAATCCTCAAACCCCCTGGCCCCAAGGAGGGGGCCTGCCTGGGCCCGGGTCGGGTCCTTGCCGGGCCCCCAATGGCCTGGCCTAGCCCCGGTTGGTAGGGGCTTTTTGTGGGGGCCGGGCTGGGCGTCTTTCCTAACGAAGTTTGGCCTGCCCCTTTTTTGGGGTTGTTTCCCCACTCCCAGTTTAAAAGGGAAAGCAGTATGGGGTTTTGGGTTTTTTGGCCCCAATTTTCTACACAAAACCAGGCAAACAAAACAGGTTCCCTTGACACCGACCCCTGTTTGGCCGGTTTTATTGGGAAGCAGTAGGAATCGGGAAACCCAGGGAATGGGGGATGCCCCAGGGCAAAATCGGGAGGAAGGGGGGAAATGGGTATGGGCCTTTTTGGTGCAGGGGTTTTTTCCAGAAAAGCGGGGAAAAAATTAATCCCCTTCCCGGGGGGAGGGTTTCCCGGTCTTTTTTAATAACCCCGGCCCCTAATGGGGAAATTATAAAAATGAAAGTCAAACTTTTATAAAAACCCCTTTACCCCCTTCAACCCCTTTTAAAATTTTGATTTCTTGCCCCTTTTGTTTGGCGTTCAGATGTGAAAGGGGAAACTGAAAAACAGACTCATGTGGGATTCCAGACCTTGGGCCCTTAAAAACATTTTCTGTTTGCTAAAACAAAGCATGTTTTATTATTTGGGTTTTTGTAAACTTATTTCTCAGACTGAATTGCCGGGGAACAAAGAAATTTCTTACTTCCCCCCTTTTTTAGAAAACAAAAAAATTTGATCAGGGAGGTTGAGTGGGAAGGGTAGGAGAGGGGATGGAGTGGGTGGGGAGGAGTGGGGGGGTTGTGCTGATCTGAAGCTTTTTTTCTTTGTGAAAAAAGTAAGCCTTTGCCATTGGGGCGTAAATATTTGGATACAATGTATCTTATCAAAGGAAAATACAGAAAGCCAACGGAGAACAATTAAAAAAACCCGTAAGAAAATAAAAACGTTTAAAACCATTGGAGGACCCAAAAGGGGACTAAACCATTTGTCCCAAGGGTTAGAAATGCCAAATTGGTAGCTATTCTCAAATCAGCTAAAGCACGGGTGATTGATCCATCGGGACTGTTTGGGGGATAAGTAAGCAGCATTACAAACAAGCACAAATGCCTTTTCTCAGCCAAGGATATCTAAACCAATGATTTTGCCGGTCATGGGGGATGTTTTATCAAGTTGCTCATGGATCCTTCAACACTTCTTTAGAAAAATTAAGAATCTTTGTTGATTGAAATGAGGAAATTTAACCCAAAACGGGGGGTGGGCAGTGGGCGGGCCCCCCCAGTTGGGGAGACCGGGAAACTCCGGGTCCTCCTGTGGGTTTGCATGTTCCCCCCGTGTCTGCGGGGTTTCCCCCCCACAATCCAAAACATCAGGTTGGTGGATTATTCAATTTTTCCCGTGTGTGCTTGGTGTGTTTGTGTGTGTCCTCGGGGGGTTTGGGCCCTCCCGGGATTGGTTTCCTTATGCCCTGTTTGGGGGGATTGGCCCCAGCAGACCCCGGCCCCTTTTTGGGGATTCAGCGGGTTAAAAAAGGGAGGGAGGGAAAATTTAAACCCCAATTACTTTTTTGTTTATAAACCCTGGGGAAAAAATAGACTCAAATTGGCAACAACGGTCCCTTCCCTTTGAACTTATCAGGAACCCCGAGGGACTCGAATGGAATAAAAATACACCCAGGGCCATGTGGGGAAAACGGGAAAGGGGGTCCACAGAAGGGGGTTGCGATGTGGCCAAACAGGGGTGAACATAAAAAGGGAGTTAAAGGGAAAAGTGAAGGCATAACAAATTGTATTAAAGCAGAAGTGCCAGTCCAGTCAGGTGGAAGGATGTCAAAAGACCTTAAATCCATCAAATATCAGTATTCGGGTAATCAGAAAAAATTGATAATTTGGAAGAAAAAGGGAAGGAAGAATTAACCAAAAAAGTTTGGAAAAAAAAAAAAAAAAGGGTGGGTTTCCAACATTTTTCCAGAAGGAAAAAAGGTTTTAAAAACAACCCTTACGGGGCGGGGGTGGAAAGGGGGGTGGGAAAAAGGGGTGGTTGTTGGAATGGGGGGAAAAAAGGGAAACCAAAAAACCAGGGGATCAAAAATTAAAAGGGGGGAAAAAATGGCCAAATGTGGCCTAGTATAACAAAAACAATAATTATTCCGCAATTAAACCCCTTAAAAAAGCGGGTCCCCCCCTTTAATAAAGGGGAAAAAGGGGAAAACAGCCCTACGGGGGGTTTACCGGGGTAAAAGGGGGGGTTTTTGGGGGGGGAAAGGGATTTTAGTAACGGGGTTCTCAACCAATTTTTCCAAGGGGTTACCAAAAATTTGCAAAAATTACTGGAATTGTAAAAATTCTTCAAGTAATATGGGGAAAAAGGTTTTCCACCTGAGGGAATTTTTTAAAGAAAAAGTATTTGCCCAAACTGGGCCAAGGGAATAAAAGAACATTAGAAAGGCCCAAAACCAAATTCCATTTTTAATGGGTTTTTGTAAATTCCAAAACCCCCCAACCCTTACGGATTTGTGTCTTCCCGTAATTAAAAACCCCCACGGGATCCGGGTTTCTAAAAGGTAATCCAAGCAAAAAAATCAGGGCCCAATAAGGGGATCTTTTAAGGGAGATGCCCAAGGCTTAAATTTTTCACGGGGTTTTTCGGTAAACCCTTCCCCAAGGGGGGAATTTTTTTCTTGAACCTTAAAAATTGGAAAGGAATCAGTCCAAAGGGGGAAACATTTCCCACCCCCAAAACCTGCTGGGTTTTCCCAAAAAATCGAATGGGGAAGAACTGCCAAATAGGGGTTCCCTTAAAACCCACAGGGCCAGAAAGGGGGGAAGCTTTTCCAAACCGGGGGCCCAAAATTTTTTTTCTCCAATTTTAGCCAAAGAAAGGCCATTAAGTTCCACAATTTTCCTTTTGGGGGTTTTTGCAATAATGATCCCATTTTTATCTGGGGGTGGTTTTTTTTAAAAGGGAATTTTTTTCCCCTTATCATTTGAATTTTTGTTACCCCATCTGGTTTTTCCTTTAAAAAAGTTTTTGCAAGGTTTTCTCTGCATGTTTGGAAAGGGGAAAAGCTTCCACCCATGGAGAACTAACAATTCCCAAATATGGTATTGGGTGTTAATTCAAAAGTCCATTTGGGGAATGGACCCATTGTTTGAAACCGGGGGACTTACCGGGGTTTTCCACATTAAACTTTTGACGCTTCTGATATGTAGAAACCCCCCTTTTTAAATTTTCAACATCTTGAACCAGGGGTTTTGCAGGGCAAGGCCCATGGGGATTTTTCCATCCGGGGAAAGGTTTTTTGAGATAAAAGGGTTTGTTATTTTGCTTATGGGTCAGACTCCATCAGAGAGGGCCCCTTTTTTGGACCATTTTCTCTTCCGCCTGGCTGTTCTGTAAAAAAAATTTTTTGTTACCCTGGGGCCTCTTTATTTGGCGGGGGAATTTCGCCTATAACAGGGGGAAAAAAAGGGGAAAATTTTTACCCCAAAAAAAACCCAGATGCAGGAACGTGTACTCCAACTTCCCGTTCTTCCGCTCATAAACCCCGCCAGCCCCCCCGGGCCCGCGCATTTTTTCGCCCAAAAATCCCCCCAAATTCGCCAAAATATGAAAAACCTTAAGAAGCGGCCTTTGAAAAAGAAATGGGAAAAAGGGAAAAATAAGAATTTAAAAGCGAATACCAAGGGGGGGAAAGGAAAAACATACTTTTGTTCAAATAACGGGGAAAATCAACAAAATAATTTGGGTAGTGACATAGCATGTTGGAGAAACTTAAAAGCTCACATTCCAAAATCCCCAAGTGCGGAAAAAAAAGAAATCACTATCAAATGCCGGAAAAGGTTTTCCCCCTTCAGGGGTCATATGAAAACTTTTGGGTACAAAAAAAAAGGCCAGGGGGGAAAAAGGGAAAAAAGTCAACTTTTTTAATTTTGAATTTTCCACTTTTCCCTAGTTTTTTTTGTCATTTAGTAGAACATTTAAAAATTCATCTTAAAATCGTTTAATTTAAACCCGTTTTCAAAATTAAAATTAAAGTAACCCCTTAATCTTTATTTTGTAATTTTTTCTTCTACTGAGGTTTGGGGTGTGAATCCTTTCTTTTTAAACCCGGGTCTCTTCCCCCCAACTGGGCCAAAAGGGCCATTACTTTTTGATATTTCAGTTTTTGAATAACTAAAATCTGAGATTGTACTGTGTCATTTTATGATGGGAGCTAAAACACATTATTAAAATGTGTTTTTAAACCTGTGCTCATGACAAAATTTTTTTTGCCCAAATTTTTCTTTTTTGTGTGTTGTTATTTTCTTTCTGTTTTTTTTCAATATATTTTCGTGGGTTAAAAAGGTCCTTGCTTTTTCCCCAATAACGATCGCCCAAACAGCTCTTAATAAAATTGCCTCTGAAGTTGGGTTCTTAAAAAGTTTAAAGAACATTGAAATATCTTTAAAATAAAGTTTTTATTCTATCCTTCACATCCCCGTGAAGAATATAGTTATTTAAATGAAGTTAAAGTTTTTTATGTATAATTTAAAAAACTATTTTGCGCATTTCACCCTTAAAAAATATATTCCCTCATATGTAAAAACGGGGCCTTTATAAAGGGGGTTTGGGTATTATAACTTGGGAAGTTTACAGGGGGGGGATTGTCTTTGTACAAACCGTTTCAAGGAGCAATTTTTGGTGCATTTAAGTTCTTGGGGGTTTAAACTGTTTCTGAACCCAGGTCCTTTCAAAAAGGCTTTAAAAAATTTTTTCAGTGGCTGAGGTAAGGGTCCTTAAAGCTGTATACCCATAATTTTTTCCCATCAGCTCTGCTGTGATTCCCCTAGTCGTGAAAAAATATCGATGTGCATGAGGAATATGGAAAAGATTATCCCCTTGGAAAACCCCCCGGGAGGAGCTGAAAAAAGAAGAAAAGAAGAAAAAAAAAGAAAAGAAGAAGAAGAAGAAAGGAGGTAAAACCCCAAACGTTTGGTTTTTGGGAAAACTATGGTGTTCCCTGGGCCATTATATTGTTCGAGTTATACAATCGATGCATTACACAATAAAAAATATGCGGGTTTGTTTCGGTATTTATAAAGCGCTATGAAAAAAATGGAAACACACAAGAACGTACCCTTGCTTTGGCGCTGGGGGCCCGTTTCAAAAACCAGTGGATAATTCATTTGACAAAGGGGAAATTTTCCTGGAAAAATGCGGCTTTACGAAGTGTGGTTTTATCATTGGGTTTGAACGGGAAAAGTTCTTCCAAAAATTTTTTTTTACACCGTTTTACATGGGCCCTGGTCATTTCTCTGTTGGAATAAAAGTTTGGGGGGAATCCCCCTTTTTTTAAAAAAGACACTAATTTGTTTCCCCCTTTTCTGACAGGGTCCTTTTTCCCATGGGGGCTTGACATTTAACAATGCTAGCTTTGATGGTTTTGGGCCTCTAAAGGAATTCTTTTTGTTTTTTGTTGAATGGGCTTGCCAAATGGTCTTGAATCCCCCGAGTTTCCATAATGCCCCCTGATCATGGCGATCAAAACATATTTGAATAATTGATAGTTACAATTTTTTCCCCCGAAAATGACAAACTCGGGGAGAGCTATCAACCCGCTGCCCTTTCACTTAAACTTTAAGAAATTGGGTTTTCTTCCAGCGGTGGTCCCTGACCACTGATAGCTGGGTTTAAAGGGGGTTCCATTTTCCCAAACATAAAAAACACCCTCAAAAAATCTCTCCTGTTCCCCAAGGGTGTTTTCTTAGGTCTGGTCTAGGTTTTATAACCTTTTATTTTATCCGACAGTTGTGGGTTCCCTGATTTTTAGTTGGAACAAAGTGCTGGATTTAATGGAGCCCTTTCTATGGTAACGTTTGACAATGTACAGGTATATTTTGGTGTGTTTCCCCCAGGTAGGGATGTGAGGTTTTTGCCTGTACTAAAATATTAGCGGAGGCACTTTTACCCCTAGGGGGCTAAGGACATATCTGTTTTAAGGCCTCTGTTGGGCTGCCCGAGACAGGTTGGAAATCCCCCAGCCACTGGATCCAATTTTTCAAAAATAAGCTAAGCCTTTTTTTTCTCCATGGTTTTGTAAAAAAGCATTCATATCCCTTTGCCACAAACAGGTGAATGGGCGAGTATCAAAGTCCCAATGCATGAAACAGTGGGGGGACTTTTTTTTTTTTTTTTTTTTGGTTCAGGCCCTTCCCCGCGTCTTTTCCCTGCCACCCCACCAGAAAGGGGGATCAGGGGGTTAAAACTTGGGCCCTTTTATTGAAGTTTAAAATCCATTGCGGCGGGATCCTATAATGCCAATACAGAAAAACCTGTTGCTTTTAAAAGGTCTTGGTCTAGGGGAAAATTTTGAATGGTGTTTTTTTGGTGCTAAAAAAGAGAGAGAGAGAGAGCCTCGTTTACAAGAAATTAACCTGAATATTTCGGTTGTTTTAATTTCAGTTTGTTTTAGAAACTTTGTGGCATTTTCTGCTAAATAATAAAATTGCTGAGTATCCCCTGCACAATCTGCTTTTGTACTACCCATTCCACATACTTACCAATACACTTCTTTTCGCCAAGTTTTTTAAATTTTGAGCAAAAGATCCTAAATTTCAAATATCCCTACATAACGTCCATGTCCCAAGGGCGGTTTTGGGAAAAACAAACCAAATTGAGAGTGGGGGCAAAGGAATACAAAATACGAAAAAAGTCAATAACAGAGAAATAACAGGCGGGGGGGTTCTGAAAGAAAGTGGGAAGGATTAGTAAAATGGGGGCCCCAGGAAAAACTAGAATTTGCGAAGATCTTAAACAAAAACATGAACCGTCAGCCTTTTTAAACAGGTAAAAAGGGGGGGGGGACTGGAGTATTTAACTTGAATGACTGCTCCCCTTTCCCCAGATTGGAAAATGGGGAGTGCCACCTCTGCTGCTGGAGACAGAGGGTACTAGAAAACGTCGGGGAAGGAGGATTTTTGGGGAAAACACCAGTGGCTCAAATTTGCTATCCTTCCCTAGCATTTTTCCTGGGACCAAAGTGCATCGGGGGGGGAAACCCAAAGGGGGGAAGGGGGTTTGCAATGAAAAAAACAATGCAGTACAAAAAAACTGTTGAAGCACAAACTTTGTTATCAAAAGATCTGGGTATCAAAATCCCAAACAACATGTAGCCAGTCCCTCCTATTGAAACTTTTTCCACCCAATCCCCCAAATTTTAACTCATGAAAAAGTTTTTATAATTCAAAAAAAACATAACCAACCTCTGAAAAAGGAAACGCTTTGGGGAATATTAAGTACTTTTACAGCAGCTTTTGTGCATTGAAAAAAACAAGGGGTATGGGGGGCTCGGTCTCATACCTGCAGGAAAAATTTAAAGGGTGTCCCCCTTAGCAGGGGAAATACCAGTGAGGGGGTTTGGGGACTTCAAGTGGGAAAAAGAAAGAGTGTAGGCTTTGAAAAAATGGTGTGTAAGGGTGTTCAGGGGCCAGGCTGCAAAGAGGGCTTAGTGTGGGGAGGTTTGGCACAGGAATTTAGGAATGAACATGAAACCCCCCCGGGTTAGAGAAAAAGAGGGGGGGCGAGTCAAACCCCTTTCCCAAACAGGCGGGGGAGGCTGATTTAAAAAGAAAGCCAAATCCACTGTAAGCTGAACCCCAAGAGTTTTAACCCACAAAACATGAGGTTTTCCAAAATAGTAAGTATAGGGGTATGTTGAGGCAGACTAGAAAACAGTTTTAGTGCCTTAAAATCAATTGGGGTCTTTCCCCTGGCAAGGGGAGCAAAAGGGAACTGAAAAAAGGGCTGGGGGCCCGGAAAGGGGAATATCCTCAGGTTCAGGTAAGGAAGGTGGAGGGAAGAAGTGATGTGGGGAATTGCTGCAGAGGGGTTTCCCCCTGGAAAAAAGGGGGCTTGATCTGAGGGGAGGCGCTGAGCAGATGAAAATTGGTTAGGGGTAAAATCCACGACCCTCTCCCCTTTGCCCCCCGTTCTGGAAAATCCACATCCTGTCCTTGCCCTGCCTGAGGCAGCTCCATCATAATAATTTATTTGTCTGTTAACTTGGTCTGAGTGTCGACTCTTTTTTTTTATCGTTCAGCATCTCAGTTTTTCTTTTAAAATTCATCAAAATGGTTTCCTATCCAAATACAGGGCGGCATTTTAGAAAAATCACTTCGGTCCTGACAGAAAAAGGGAAAAACCCCGCCTTTTAAAAGGTCGCCCGGGCTGTCTAAGACAGAACAAAAGTCCCCAATCGGGTGCCCCTTCATCTACTGTCCATTTTCTTTTTTTTGAAAAATGGGCCCTTTTTTTTATTTTGGGTATTTTCGTTTTCACAGATTCCCCTTTGAAAGGGAAAAGGGCCCCCAAATTTTTTCCCCGAGAAAAGCCCATTCCTCCACTTACCCTTTGCCTTTTTACAGTAGCTCAAATGGTGATCTTTCTGCGTGAAATTTACTTTGCGCACTGGGGTTTTTATTTGCCCCGGGGTGCACCCCAAAATCAACCCACCGTTTCCTACGTGGAATTTGGGCACTGCTTTTAGCTCTTTAATATCCCAGCTTTTATCATTACGTAGTGGGGGGAGGGGGTCGTTGGGGTTAGGGAAACCCCAAAAAAGGGCTGAAAAAGTGGGTGCTAAAGGTTTAGGGGACTTAAATGGGGGAAAAGGTTTTCGGGGGGCTTTTCCTGGGGTTTTTGGTTCTACCACGTTTTGAAAAGGAGGGGGTTTTTGTGGAAGTTGAAAAGAGCCTCCCAAACCCCAACAAGTGGCCCCAGTCTCATCATCAGGATTTTAAGTGAGGAGGGGGCACATTGACATTGTTCATCAAAGAAATCATTAAAGGGGGATCAGTAACCACAGGGCCTTGGGGGAAAGATTGAATGTGGCAGGGGAAAGGGGGTTTTGGGGGAAAAAAGGGTTTGGGGGAAAAGCACTGGATATAAAAGTTTTTTTTTTTTTTCCCCCTTTTTCCCCCTTCCCAATGGGGTCCCCATCGCCTACACTTTCTGTAAAGCTATAACGCTGTTCTTTTCCTTTCTATTCTTAAGTTCCCAAATAAAAACTCTTCTGTTTTGTGCGCCCAAAGTACGGTCTTTTAATCAATTCCCATCTGTCATAATATCCATCTGATAAGGGTCCTTACAACAAATTTTTTGGTATTTTTTAATTTATATCTCAGTTCCTTCCATGGCCATCCACCTCCACTTTTTCCTTATTCCCCCTTCTCATGTTTTTAATTCCTGTTCTGTTCAATGAGCTTTCTGGGGAAACCCTTTTGATCCCGGGCACTAGGGGGCCTGGGGGTCCCGAAAAAAATCCTTCTACGTTGGTTTTGGACTCTTGGGGGGCTGTTTGACTGGCTACTGATTGTTTTCCCATAGGAGTGGGGATCTGGGGAGAAAGTCACCAGCCCCCGATAAACCCCCGCCACCCCCGTCCTCCTTTCCCCGGGTTAAGTTCGGTGACTTTGTGTCCCTTATTTTCATCAGCAGAAACCCATCAATATCCCGGGGGTCCAATTGGAGGTTTTTTCCCGATCCCCTTCATCAGGCGGTTTGTATCGTAATCTCCAGGGGATTGTCTCCGCCCCCTTAGCAACCCGTTGAAACAAAAATATGACCAGACAGCGGATGAAAAAATTACCCCCCTTTATTTAGACACTTTTCTACGCCCACCCCCCTCAAATTAACAGGGCGTCCATCGCCCCTTTTTTTAACTTTTCCACGGGGTTGCCATTCACACTGTGGTTTTTGTAGGGGCCCAAGTCACTTTTGTTGGGCCCCTTTGAACCCTCTATGTATTTTCCCTACAGCATGGGTTTTTTTTTTTTTTGCTATCTTTTTTTTCCTTTTCCTTCTATATTCATTTCCCGCCAAACCCTAAAAAAACAGGAATCCCCATCTACTCAATGACTCCATCCACCTGCATGGAAATGCCCGTCAATGGGCCTCGTTCGGGGAGGTCAGGGGGCCCCCCGAGGAAGCCCCGGCAGGCCAATCACATTTACAACTGGACCCCTCCGGCCGGTGCCCCCCACGGGCATCTGGGCGATCCTGCCCAGGACGTCTGCCCCTCCTCCCCTTGGGGAAAACTGTGGGAAAACTCAGACCCGAAGCAGGTGCGGTTATAAAGAACTTTATTTTTTAGAGTCCGGGAAGAAAAAGCAGACAATAAATATACATGAAGGTCAGGCTCTTTTGAACCCTTGTTGGGTGGGGTCCCAAAACTAGAATGCGTAATTTTATTTATAAATGAAAAGTCAGCCTTTTAACCAAACCTTTGCCCCTTTAACGCCTTGTCAAAAATTGATTTTTGGCCCCCTTTTTTATGGGTTAGATTAAACAAGGGGGAAAACGTGATAAGGCAGACTTGGGGGTGGAATGCTCAGACCTTGAGTTCTTAAAAAATTTTTTTTGTTTTAAAACAAAGCATGCTATTACATGGTTTTGTAAAGCATTTCGACTTTAGTTACAAGGAACGAAAGAAAATTGTCTTTCCCCCCCAGTTCCTCCTGGAAAACAACGGCTTTTTCCGGGGGCCCAACTTGGGCCTCAACAGACACAATTTACCTTGGCCAATCCCCTGTACTTTTTTAACCAGATCTGCCCCTCAGAGCTGGATAAACCCCCTTACTTTTGGGGCATGTTCTTGCCCATTTAGATCAATCTGAACCAACATGGGACACTTTCCACAGTGTATGTCTTATTATGATCTTGGGGTGTTTCAGTGGGAGGTGATTTACTTTTTTAAAACAGTTTCTCTGATATTAAGGGAGACAGCTGCTCCAGTATACCCCCCTCCATTTTCACAGGGTGGTCTTCCAGCATGGCAGTAATGGTTTATGCTGCTAGCCTCTTCTTTTATTCAGTGTTTGAATTAGTAGCTCGCGTCAGAATCAGTCTCACTGTCAGTTTTATTGTCTTCCTGTACCACGTGCAAAGATTTCTTTTTCAAGACCAGGATGCCTTTTTATCTTTCCCAGTTTCCCCATGTCTGTACTTTTCTTTCTCTTTGCTTTACATGCACGCTCCACGTGTCCTTTTTTTTACAGCTACGGCATACGAGTTATTTTGCCCAGCAATTCGCTGGATGGTGGTCCATCTTTCCACATCTGTAACACTGTTTGGTGCCCCTTTGTTTGCTTGGGTCTGCTTGAACTCTCTGTACTCTAGCAGCTGCCTAACTGCTGTGCCACTTTAGCAGCCAGCTCCATAGACACAGCTATCTGTGAGGTTGGCCTCAGTGAGTAACGCTTCGAACGCCCTCACGCCTTAATCCGCACACTAGCCTGTCACGTAAGGCGTCATCCAAATTAGCACCAAATTCACAATATTCTGTAAGTTTCTTGAGCACCGCTACATATTGAGCAATAGACTCGCCTTCTTCCTGGTTCCGTTTGTAGAAACCTAAATCTTTCAGCTATTAATAATGGCTTAGGCGAAAATGTGATTCCAGGATCCTACAATATCATTAAATGACTTGTCACCGGGTATCCTGGCTGCACCAAACTTCTCAGCAGACTAAATGTCTTTGCCCGATAACGCTAAGAAATGTCCGGTACTTTCAAGTCATCGTCAATGGCGTTGGTTTTCACAAAACTCAAATCGCTCCAGTATAAGCGCCCCATTGCTCAACTGAATCATCAAATGACCCAAAATGCCCCGTTATCATTGTCATTTTATCCCTTGTGCTTATCTTCAGTGAATGTCGAAGGAACTTTACCACGAAATAGAAAAAAAGTTGCAGCTTTTACTTTCACTTTCTCTCTGGAGGAAAAAAAAAAAAAAATTTACTGTACTTTTACACATTGCGTAGCAATAGAGGTGCACTTTAAGTTTGTCGCATTAACGCCGCCAGTGTTATATCTATGGGCAATAATAATATTGTCATTATAAAAGGAAGAAGACGGACACAGGTTCAAAGTAGTAACAACAGGTCCTTTACTAAGATCGCTCCCAGAGTACACGTTACACAGCTTTATACATTAGTCTCTACTTCCTAATAGCTCTCCCAAAACCCATAAAACCCTCATTACTCCAATCCCCAAAAGTCCACACTTACAATATACTACAGCCACCATCGAGAGAGCGTGAAGAGAGCAAACCAAATGAACAACTTCTTTAACAGGTATGACCACCCTAACCCACTCTCACCTCGGAGTACCATCTTCCAACCATCCTTCTGCTGATACCAGCATAAATGAGACATCCCCACGCACAATTCACAGCAGCCCAGGTGAGCAGAGAGCTGAGGGAGACTTCGTGCCAGCAAAGCAGCCGGTCCAGATGGAGTATCACCACCTCGAAGGTTTGTGCATTGGAGCTGGGGAGTCCACTACAGCGCATCTTCAACCTGAGCCTGGAACAGGGGAGAGTCCTGAGGCTTTGGAAAACACCTTGCATCACCCCAGTCCCAAAGATATCACATCCTGGTGAGCTGAATGACTTCCGCCTGTTGCTCTGACGCCACATGTTAAGATGACCATGGAGCACTGCTGCTCACCACCTGAGGCCACAGGCCCACGCGCCTTGACCCTCTGCAGTTCGATACCAAGAGAAGGTGGGAGCAGAGGATGCATCATCATGCCACCGATCCCCTCCATGGACAGAGCAGGTGCTGTAAGATTTTTCTGGACTTCTCAGCCTCAACACTCATCCAACCCTGGGACAAGTGACAGAGACAGTTCAGTGGTGCTGCCAGTGGATTCTACCCCCATGAAACTAT
>NW_024380112.1:0-13160 GCF_016835505.1 Polypterus senegalus
TCTGACAGCGTTAGTGATATCAGGTTGACCTAGATGACTACCTTATCTTTCAACAGTCAATGGATGTCTGTCACCCTAAAGGCACAATACAAAGAGAACTTGCAAACTCTACCCACAGATGTCATCTGGTGTAAAGTGGATTGTGTTGAAATCCCTTATTTCACCAGATTACTACTACAAAGTCTACCAATGTCTGCTAATGAGCCCTTTAAGACAATCCAGAGGAGATCACAAGAACTTGGCTGGAGATCATCTGGTGTGCTTCATACAGCTGACCAGCAGATGGTGCTCAAGTCACACAGTCCCCACTTGACATTCAACATTCAGTCCCACCTCAATGTCTCCCAGTCAGCCAAAATGTTTCTTTTATAATAAAGCACAGTAGCACACATCACAAGAGCATTCAGCCAGCATACAGGTCAGAGTAACAACCTAAAATGGACAAACACACTATCAAACCACAATAAGAACCAAAGAAGATTAAAGGAGACAAACAGAAATGAGAATTAGCAATGCTGAAGACATCCAGGCTGAAGAAGAGAACACAACTGTATGCAGAGCCCTCCATTGAACCATCTGACGGTCTTCCTCCTGCCTACAAAGCACAGCTCGCCCATCATTGTCAGTGTTCTTCTGCTGCCTTTGTTGGTTGGATTACCTTTTCATTCTCACCATACACATCGCCTGTAACTGAGGTGCATGCTGCTAATGGCGCTCTATCAACGTGGAAGTTTCAGCAATAATCAGTATATGCACACGAACGGAGCTTTAGATGTGCGCTGGGAGACCCACTTGGACAAGTGAGGGTTTGTTTCACCTCAACATATGGACGGCAACATGGAGAGCTTCACTGGCAGACATCCAACTTCGGCCCAGGAGGGCTGTGTCATGTCCCACCTGAGCTGGACGAGTCCAGTTTTGTGAGGTGAAACCCTTTAATAGGTTTCAGAACTTGAGCATGGGTTATTGAGGAGCTTCACCAGGGCATCTTTACTAATTGTATTTGAACACCCGGTTTAGAACTATAATTAATTACCTTTATATGGCACTTTCAGTAGATGGTGGAGAGTCAGTTCAAGCATCACCAATGTGTAGTATCTACCTTGATGAAGTTATGGCAGCCATTCTTATGCTAGAGAGTTCACAATACTAGGTGGTGAAGGGGTTAGAAAGAGACAATTAGCCAATGGCAGCTTTGACCAGGCTGTGGTGGGCCAATTGAGCCAGGGCATTGGAAAATACCCTACTCTTTTTGAGGCATGTCAACTGATCTTTAATGACTACAGAGAGTCGGGGCATTAGTTTTACATCTCATCTGAAAGACAGCACCATTTATTAGCACAGTGTCCCTGTTGCTCCACTGGAGAATTGGGAACCATATACAAACCACAGGGTAAATACCCCCTAATGGTCTCACCAACTCCAGATTTTCCTAGATGGTCTCCCATCCAAACACTGGCCAGGCCCAAACATACTCCGCTTCAGGTCGTAATTACCTGCTCTGAGGTGAAGCTGGTATGGCTGCTGGTGGTAGGCACACCCCTACCCTGCCCACATCTCTTGATCACTGCCATATACCATGGCTTATTCAGTCAACTCTTTTCCATTATAGGGTGGTGGTCTCTATAGAGATAAACATTCACGCTCAGTGACCACTTTATTAGGCTCATGCGTTTGTCACTATACCAGATAGTCTGCTACTCCAGATAGCCACTCATATATGGTATTTAATATGCAGATATGGTCTCATGGTTTACTTTTTGCTACACCAGAGTGAGCTTGACTGCATGGTTGATATTGGCGTCAGATGGTGGTTTCAAACAGCTGCCCTCTGGGGATATTCATGTACTACAAGGTTTAAAGGGAATTGTGGGATAAATAAAATAAAATAAACGCAGGAGTGGTCTCCCCTAGACTATCTTGTATACTCGGATATGGAGATGGATATCTGAGGAGTAAACCGCAAGACGATTTTTATATTATGTACATTAAAGAACCATCAACAACAAATCAAATCAAATTAATAATATATTGAACAATTATTAGAAAAGTAAAGTTGAATAAATCAGACTCTGCAGCTGCGTGAAACAAGAAGTACCACTTCGTTAGTGCAAAGAGCTCAAAGTTGCTAAAATGTATGTTTTGTACCCAACACTTGTATGCCAAATTTGGTTGACCTAACTGAAAGTGTACTTAAGTTATGGTGTTTACATACACACACACACACACAAATATTTCCAAAAATGATATTTTCAGACTCAGGGAGGTCTAAAACAGGTGTATTCAATTAAAAGTCACTGAGGTCCAGTTATTAAATTTCGTACAAGTAGAAGGTCCGAACCAAACTCCATCTTGTGTCTTGTAGCCTTCCCCTTATAGCAAATAAATTCAAGGCCTTTATTTTAGATTAAAGAACAGAAACATAATAAAATAAATTTAAAAAAGTGCAAACAGAGTGGAATAACTCCTTTCTCTTAAATTAAAGAGGTCCCAACCTGAAGAATTGAAGGCCTACACTTCAAGTAAAAAAGTCAACTCAGAAAACAATAACTAAAAAGTGCAAACATAGCATTGACTTAACATTTTCTCTTCTTTGTTCTTAAAATAAGGAGATCCCAGCCTAAAAACAATTGAGGGCTTACTTTTCAAGAAAAGAAAAATATTTCTGACTTTCTGTTTGCTGTTGTAGCGACATCGGATTTGTTGATTTTTTCGCACATCTCGCTCTTTTGTTTTCCTCAAATAATGTCTCAGCAACGGCGTTTAAGCACTCCTTCACAACTGTCCCATCACTAAAAGTTTTATGTTGCCCCAAAATCCACGCTACTTTTAAGGAACATTCGTTTGCACGTTGCTGGGTTGTAAATGTATGTGTGATGAGTCGGGTAGATCTGTCATACTGGGCTTGCAGTTCGGTTATTTTGCTGCCCTCAGCTCGGACTTCAGGGGTATAACTTTGCTCAAAAGAGCTGTGCTTTGTTTCAGAGCGGCGCCTTCACGCTGCCGCTTTTAATTAATCCACGTTGAGCATATGAGGCACACCGTTTGAACTGCTCGGAAGAATGAACACATATTTCTCCATCCATTCATCTTTAAAACAACGATTTTCATCATCTACTTTCCGCCTTTTGGAGCAAGCCATGTTGTCTCTTAACTTAACCCTCTTCCTCTCTGCTGTTGTAAACTAACGATTTTATTGGCTCAACTGAGTGAAGCTATTGTCGATTAACTGGAGTAAGCGCCTGCTATCACTAGCACGACGGCGCCAAAATAGCTCCATGAAAATTTGTATTATGTCGGAATTTACCAGACTGGTCACGGGTCCGGAAGAACCACCACTCGGTCCGGATCTGGACCGAGGTCCGCCATTTGGTGATGCCTGGTCTAAAACATTGAGATTCACATAAAAATCTCAAAATCTAATTTTCGGATGATTAAAATACTTTCCCTATACTTCATACATGAGAAAGTAAAAAAAAGTGTAAACACACCCTGTTAAGCACCACGGCATTAACCCGGAGTATGACCTGGGCTTGGAATTTATTGTAATTACTGTGTATGCCGAGTCAGACTCTGGGGTTGAGACAGTCAGATTCACTTTAAAGTAATGTTCAGGACAATACTCTGCTGCCATCTAGTGGATTAAATGACATCATGCTGCAAAAAGCAGGAATTTACAGTTACACTGTACCACCTTCAACAACATTTATGAGTGGAGCGAAGCCTTCAATCAAAACACAAATGGTGTTCAAACAGAAAACTGTAAAGCCAGTTTTAGAACAAACTGAACCAATAATTGAATCACGTGATAGTGAAACTGATGCATAGGGCATTGTAGCATCAAACTGCTGTGACATGGCTGGTGAATTTGTTCGGCTGAAGGTACACCATGGTGTAAGTGGCTTTGAGGCAAAAATGATCGTGATCAAGTAGAAGGACAAGAAAAACATTAGCCACTAGTTAGCACTGCTCACATTGCAGCAACTAACAATGTTCGTAATCGGGGAAAATTGGAGGTCACTATGCTAGCGCTGTGGTAGATACAATGAGTCACATGTCGATTATGCAGGTCAGACCCGACATTCTACCATCTCACGTGTGAGCAATAGAAAAACATTGCAAGATACAGTATGTACAGTCATATGAAAAAGTTTGGGAACCCCTCTCAGCCTGCATTATAATTTACTTTCAACACAAAAGATAACAGTGGTATGTCTTTCATTTCCTAAGAACATCTCAGTACTGCAGTGTTTTCCGAACAAAGATTTTTAGTGAAGCAGTATTTAGTTGTATGAAATTAAATCAAATGTGAAAAACTGGCTGGGCAAAAATTTGGGTCCCCTTGTACTTTTGCTGATTTGAATGCCGGTCACTGCTCAATACTGATTACTTACAATATCAAATTGATTGGATTAGCTTGTTAAGCCTTGAACTTCATAGACAGGAGTGTCCAATCATGAGTGGTAAAGGTATTTAAGGGTCAGTTGTAAGTTGTGCTTCCCTTTGACTCTCCTCTGAAGAGTGACAGCATGGGATCCTTAAAACAACTCTCAAGAGATCAGAAAACAAAGATTGTTCAGTCTTATTGTTTAGGGGAAGGCTATAAAAAGTTATCTCAGAGATTTAAACTGTCAGTTTCAACTGTAAGGAATGGAATCAGGAAATGGAAGGCCACAGGCACAGTTGCTGTTAAACCAACTCAGGTCTGGCAGGCCAAGAAAAATACAGGAAGGGCATATGCACAGGATTGTGAGAATGTACAGACAACCCACAGATGACCTCCAAAGACCTGCAAGAACATCTTGCTGCAGATGGTGTATCTGTACATCGTTCTACAATTCCAGCTAATTTGCACAAAGAACATCTGTATGGCAGGGTGATGAGAAAGAAGCCCTTTCTGCACTCACACCACAAACAGAGTCGCATTGTATGAAATGCTCATTTAGACAAGCCAGATTCATTTTGGAACAAAGTGCTTTGGACTGATTAAACAAAAATGGAGTTATTTGGTCAGAACAAAAAGCGCTTTGCATGGCGGAAGAAGAACACCGCAGCCCAAGAAAAACACCTGCTGCCTACTGTCAAATTTGGTGGAGGCCCCATCATGCTGTGGGGCTGTGTGACTAGTTCAGAGACTGAGGCCATTGTTAAAGTCGAGGGTCAGATGAATTCAACCCAATATCAACAAATTCTTCAGGATAATGTTCAAGCATCAGTCACAAAGTTGAAGTTGTGCAGGGTTGGATATTCCAACAAGGCAATGACCCAAAACACAGTTCGAAATCTAAAAGGCAGAGGGAGAAGTACAATGTTCTGGAATGGCCATCACAGTCCCTGACTTGAATATTATTGATAATCTACAGGATGATTTGAAGCAGCTGTCCATCCTCAGCAGCCATCAACTTTAACTGAACTGGAGAGATTTTTGTATGGAAGAATGGGGTCAAAAATACCTCCATCCAGAATCCAGACACTCATCAAAGGCTATAGGAGGACGCCTAGAGGCTGTTAGATTTGCAAAAGGAGGCTCAACTAAGTATTGATGTCATATCTCTGTTGGGTGTCCTAATTTATGCACCTGTCTAATTTTGTTATGATGCATGTTGCATATTTTCTGTTAATCCAATAAACTTCATGTCAGTGTTGAAATACGACTGATTCCATAAGGCATGTCAGATATTAAAAGGATGTTGCTACTTTGAAAGCTCAGCCAATAATAAACTAAAATCTCAAACTTTTTCACATGACTGTATACAAAGAAACCCGCTTTCTACTGTCCCAACTGTAACATCGGGCTGTGCGTAAGTAGTTACCTCAAAACGATCACACAAAGGGCGTGCACTTAAACCTGCATGGTATATTTATGTTGATATTTTGGTATTTACATGTTTTGTTAAACGTATTACATTTTTTTCTTTTGAAAAATTAAATGGTTTTGGCTCATTTTCGGGGTAAACACATTTCTAAGGAAGCTACTGAGAGAGACTAGTAGAGAATGGCCAGAGATACTCAGACAGCAGCTCTTTACAATAGTGGTGTGCAGGCTCAACACACAAACATTGAAGTGGATGTGCTATGTTAAAGACTGGCATGGTGGGTGGACACCTGTCAGCAAAACAGGAAGAGGAAGCTACAGTGGACATGTGATCACAGAAAATGAAATGACTGAAGATTGAAAAATGTCGCCACTCTGACAAATCTCTGTGTTTGCCCTGATATGTGTATGGTAGGGTCAGAATGTGACTAAAAACTGCAAATGCATGGATCCAATGATGGTTTTGGTCAAGATACAGACAGCTAGTGGTCTAATGATGTTAAGAATGGTTCGTGATACATTAGGCCTCCTCATACTATACCGTTTGAATGCCACAAAATACCTAAGCACTAATACAGACCATCTGCAACTCCAATGGCCGCTGTGTGCCCTTTTCCAAATGGATACATCCTGCGGAAAGTGCAACATGTCAATAAACAAAGATGATTTAACAAACACGACAGTGACTTTATTGCATCAAAAATAAACTTCCATGGGGAACATGAAGTTATAGGAAGAGTACTGGAAGCTAGGTTACGAATGGAGGTGATGATTAGTGCGCAGCAGTATGGTTTCATGCAAGAAAGAGCACCACAGATGCAATGTTTGCTCTGAGGGTGTTGATGGAGAAGTTTAGAGAAGGCCAGAAGGAGTTACATTGCGTCTTTGTGGACCGGGAGAAAGCATATGACAGGGTGAGGAGACAGGAGCTTGGTATTGTATGAGGAAGTCGGGAGTGGCAGAGAAGAATGTAAGAGTTGTACAGGATATGAACTAGGGAAGTGTGACAGTGGTGAGGTCTGGGAGGTGTGGCGGAGGTGGGATTACATCAGGGATCGGCTCTGAGCCCTTTCTTATTTGCAAATGGTGGTGGACAGGTTGACAGATTATTACACACGAGTCCCCGTGGACTATGATGTTTGCTGATGACATTGTTATCTGTAGCGATAGTAGGGAGCAGGTGGAGGAGACCCTGGAGAGGTGGAGATATGCTCTAGAGAGGAGAGGAATGAAGGTCATTAGGAACAAGACAGAATACATGTGTGTAAATGAGAGGGAGGTCAGAGGAGTGGTGAGGAAGCAGGAAGTAGAGTTGGTGAAGGTGGATGAGTTTAAATACTTGGGATCAACAGTACAGAGTAATGGGGATTGTGGAAGAGAGGCGAAAAGAGAGTGCAGGCAGGGTGGAATGGGTGGAGAAGAGTGTCAGGAGTGATTTGGACAGGCGGGTATCAGCAAGAGTGAAAGGGAAGGTCTACAGGACGGTAGTGAGACCAGCTATGTTATATGGGGTTGGGGATGGTGGCACTGACCAGAAAGCAGGAGACAGAGCTGGAGGTGGCAGAGTTAAAGATGCTAAGATTTGCATTGAGGTGACGAGGATGGACAGGATTATGAATGAGGACATTAGAGGGTCAGCTCAGGTTGGGTGGTTTGCAGACAAAGTCAGAGGCGAGATTGCATCCGTTTCATTGACAAGCCTAAAACAAATAAAAGAAAGTGTAATGCCAACACAAAAAATTGCATGAAAACAAAAAAACTGATTCTTAATACACCTAATATTCTTGTCCTAAAGAGGCAATGTCTCTATTTTATATTATTTCATTAGATGGCATTAAGTATTCCTTTACATTAAACCAGTTGAAAACACAATGTATAAATCTGGATGGTTTGATTTTGCTTGTGTAGGCCTGCATCAAATAAATTCTATTGATTTTGGGAGCAACTTGTCAGGTACATCTAAATCAGCTCTAAATCAACTTCATCCACGATGTTCTCTCATTGAGAGTCTTGCATGACCATAAAATGTTAATTCTTTTAGTCTACAGGTTTGGGAAAATAGAAATTTGTAGATGAGATAGGAAAAAGAATAAGCAGAGGAGGAAATAGAAGATTTATTAAGCAATCTGAAATACATTTCCATATAGAGTTTGATATTTTGGGTCAAATTATTTTATTTTTTTTTTTAGATAGATAGATAGATAGATAGATAGATACTTTATTAATCCCAAGGGAATTCACATAATCCAGCAGCAGTATACTGATACAAAGAAACAATATTAAATTAAATAGTAATAAAAATGAAAAGAATTAAAATAAAATTAATGTTAGCATTTACTCCCCCGGGTGGAATTGAAGAGTCGCATAGCGTGGGGAAGGAACGATCTCCCAGTCTGTCACTGAGCTGCTCCTCTGTCTGGAGATGACACTGTTCAGTGGATTCTTCATGATTGACAGGAGTTTGCTTAGTGCCCGCGTCTGCCACAGATGTTAAACTGTCCAACTTTACTCTACAATAGAGCCAGCCTTCCTAACAAGTTTGTCCAGGCGTAGCGTCTTTCATCCTTATACTGCCACTCCAGCACACCACCACGCGTAGAAGGGCACTCGCCACAACGTCTGGTAGAACATCTGCAGCATCTTACTGCAGATGTTGAAGGATGCCAACCTCCAAAAAGTATAGTCTGCTCTGACCTTTCTTACATAGAGCATCAGTATTGGCAGTCCAGTCCAATTTGTCATCTAGCTGCACTCCCAGATATTTATAGGTCTGCACCCTCTGCACAGTCTCTCTGATGATCACAGGGTCCATGAGGGGCTTGGGTCTCCTAAAATCCACCACCAGCTCCTTGGTCTTGCTTGGTGTTAAGGTGTAAGTGGTTTGAGTTGCACCATTTAACAAAGTCTTTGATTAACTTTCTGTACTCCTCCTCCTGCCCATCCTGATGCAGCCCACAATAGCAGTGTCGTCAGCGACCTTTGCACGGCAGGACTCGAGTCATATTGGAAGTCTGATGTATATAGATTGAACAGGACCGGATAAAGTCCAGTCCCCTCTGCGCCCTTATTGCTGCACACGATGTCAGACCTGCAGTTCCCAAGACGCATATTGAGGTCTGTCTGTAAGATAGTCCACAATCCATGCCACCAGGTGTGAATCTACTCCCATCTCCAGTCCAGCTTGTCTCTAAGGAGCAGAGGTTGGATGGTGTTGAAGGCGCTAGAGAAGTACAAAACATATCTTACAGCACCACTGCCTCTGTCCAGGTGGGAGAGGGATGCAGGTATACATATAGATGATGGCATCCTCCGCTCCACCTTCTCCTGGTATGCAAACTGCAGAGGGTCGAGGGCGTGACGGACCTGTGGCCTCAGGTGGTGAAGCAGCAGCGCTCCATGGTCTTCATCAGGTGTGACGTCAGAGCAACAGGCGGAAGTCATTCAGCTCACTAGGACGTGATACCTTTGGGACAGGAGTGATACAAGATGTTTTCCAAAGCCTTGGGACTCTCCCCTCTTCCAGGCTCAGGTTGAAGATGCTCTGTAGAGGACTCCCCAGTTCCAGCCACGGCCTTCAGCAGTCGTGGTGATACACCATCTGGACCCGCTGCTTTGCTGGCATGAAGTCTTTTCAGCTCTCTGCTCACATGGGCTGCTGTTGTGGGTGGGGATGTCTCACCCTATGCTGGTATCAGCAGAAGGATGGTTGGAGGATGCAGTACTCTGAGGTGAGAGTGGGTTACTGTGATCAAACCTATTAAAGAAGTTGTTCATTTGGTTTGCTCTTCCACGTCTGTCTCGATGGCGCACCCGCCGAGCAGCAGCCAGTGAATCTTCATCCATCCCACTTCCTTCATGCTGTTGTTCTGCAACTTCTGCCCAGCTTTCTCCTGTACTGCTCTTCCGCGCCCTGAGCTGGACTGGGAGTTCCTTCTGCACGCACGCAGCTCATGCTGATCACCATCTTTAAAAGCCCTTTTCTCTGGTTCAAAGGCCCTGATGTCACTTGTAACCCATGGCTTGTTGTTAGCATAGCAGCGTACTGTTCTTACTGGAACTATAATGTCCATACGAATTTGGGATGTAATCCAGTTGTGCAGTCAACAGCCTCTTCAATGTTCTCACTATGTGATAATACAGAGGGGTAAGCACAGCCTAGCAGCAGCTCCTCCATTTTGCGTGAAAACAAGAGATTTAATTTTTTTTCAGCTAATGCTACAAACTAAAAGGCAATGGATAAGAAAGTGCATTGAATACAAAAGGCAGTTAGCGAAGGTTTAGTAAAAACACCCCATAACCTCTTCTGGTGAGAACGTTGTTTGCAACGATGCACATCGCAGCAGGAAGAGCAGCAGAATGAGGCCTTGAACTCTGGAGTAGCCATTTGTTGCAGCACAAACACTTGCATTTCCATTTTTTCCTGATCTGGTAATCCCATAAACAGACACTTGTATAGCGCAATTAATTGCAGAAAAAAATTAGCTGGCCCACTGTGCCTTATGGTAAAAGTTAGTTTTTTTTTTTATACTTTCTCTATATCTTATTGACAACGTTATTTGAGAAGTTTTGTCCTAAATTGTGTTATTTATAAATTTCGATATGGGATGTTTGTTATAAGTTTTCAGTTATAGAATGGGTGCTGACCTCTCAGCACCTTGTTATTCATGGTATTGATTTATTGACAAAGTGCAAAAGCTTAATATAAGTCATCTATTACTTTTGAACTTATGTTCACCACTGATAAAAGCCCGGCCTTGTATGGACAATAGCATCTGATATACAAATCTATCGAGGGAGCAGACATAAAGATGACATTGCTGAGTCACCAAACAGCCATGGCTAAGTACCAGGCAGGCAGTTTACCAAGAAAATGAAAACGGGCAAATATTGTGTAGTGCTATTAAAAGTATGTATACATGTTTGAGAATTTTATCTGTTGCAAAAAAAAAAAAAACCAATAACAGATTTGGCCTTCTATAAAAAAGGGATACAATCAATTCAGCCAATTTTTTGTAGCATCACTGTCAAAACCTACATAGATTTAAAAAGTCATTCATATGGTTAGCCTGTCGAAGACGAGAACCACTTAGGAATTTAAAAGAAAAAAATTTGTTTGAGTGACACAATACAGTGAGTACAATACGTTAACATTTATCATATGTTCATTACAGTAATCCCTCGCTATATCGCGCTTCGACTTTCAGCGGTTTCACTCTACCCTGGTTTTTAAAAATGTAAGCACATCTAAATATATATCACGGATTTTAAGCTGGTTCGCGATTTCTGCAGACAGTTGGTCTTTTAATTTAGGTTACATGCTTCCTCAGTTTGTTTGCCAGTTGATTTCATACAAGGACGCTATTGGCGGATGGCTTAGAAGCTACCCAATCAGAGCATGTATTACATATAAGCTAAAACTCCTCAATGCTATAAGATATGCATCCAGCTGGAGCTTGCGATTGTTTGCTCGCTCTGCCTCTCTCTCACCCCTCTGACATTCTCTCGCTCACTAAGGTGCTGTTTGTTAAAATATACTGGACGCTCCTCTAAAAAATGGGCTTTATTGCGGTGCTCGGCATATTTAAAAGCACAAAAGCACACGTATTGATTTTTGATTGTTGCTTTAATCTCGCCTCTCTCTGACGTTCTTCAGCCTGATGGAGGAGATGTGAGCAGAGGGCTGTTTGCACAGAGGCTGTTTGCTTAGAAGATACTGACGCACCTCTAACATATCGTCTGCAAACTTAAAAGCACAAGTATTGATTTTTTGATTGTTTGCTTTTCTTTGCTAGCTCTCTCTCTCTCTCTCTCTCTTTCTCTCTCTCCATCTGAAATTCTCTGCTCTGACATACACTCTTTGAGAGAAGATCTATTTGCATTCTTTTTAATTGTGAGAAAGAACTGTCATCTCTGTCTTGTCATGAGCACAGTTTAAACTTTTGACTAAAGGGTGTTATTTCATGTCTAGGGGCTCTAATAATGTTAACAGTGTGGGAGAGTTTATAAGGGCTTAAAATATATAAAAATAACTACACAAACATATGGTTTCTACTTCAGGATTTTCGTCCATCGCGGGGTTCTGGAAGCAAACCCCGCGAGGAGGGATTACTGTATTCATCAGTTGTCGATATCAGTGAGGCTGGGCCATTTCAACACTGGTGGTGTCGCTTACACCTTGTCTACTTTATCTGTGCACAGGCCCATTTGTAAGCTGGTACTACTGCATTGTAGTGGTTTGCCCTTTTAGTTTTTGTAAAAGTAAATGATGTTGCATGTAAAAAAATAATAAAAAAAAATTTTTTTTGCTCTTACAGTTCTCTCTCCCTTTCTCCCTACTGGTGTTAGGTTTTGCAATCCACCTGTAGCGGTTTAAGAGCCAAGGAATGTCTTTCATGTTATTTTACTACTTTATTTCTCAGAGTAATTTGTGTTTCTACACTGTCATATTCTAGTGGCTAAGAATTGCTTTCTGGCTACTGAGCAAGCTGCTCTTTAGTGGCTTAGGTATGTACGAGTCTCACTTAATCTCTCAGTAGGTTCTAAAGTAAGAAAAGAATCTCTCAGCAGAGGAGAATGTCTGGAGCTTTTACCCACGAGACATTTTGGAACTAATGGTGTTGAAATAGGTATCTATATAGGACCTCTTCATAGGGCACTTTGAGAATCAAATTCCTTAGGTACTAAAGAAAAAGGCTTTTTCTGGTTTAGGGGGTTAGAAAAATAAATGAAAAGTATCCTAAGTGAGCCCTTTTGTTTCACAAGTTTGGTCTAATGCATCATGTTTGGCAAATGCTTCCCCCTCTTTTGTGCATTTACTTTTTAAGATTGTTTTGTTCCTATATTAAATAAGAAAATCTCACACTTTACAGCTATATATTTATTATCCCTATGGATAACAACTGGAATTCTAAATATCTGTAACCATAAGACAGGGAATACATAGGGAGCCTACCTGGCATTTCAAATTCACAGTATGGTCCAGGCAGTCTTCCCAGTGTTCAGCAGAACACACAAATAAATGCTAAAAAATAAATGTGACAATTTCCTGCTGTAATTTGAAACTAGGTCCTGTATTCCATTAAAGTATGTAAACTCTTCGGATTCTTTAAACTAAACATTTAACAAATATCTTTGACGGTAAATCCTGTCTAGACACACAGTGTAGACTTTCAATGCAAATGCAGCATGGAAGTAACTTCTGTGTTCTTGTTCTCTTATGTCTCAATAACCTTTCCATCAATCTTGAGACTTTTAACAGTTGCTGAAAACCATTCCCAAACTTGAGGCTATCCCCACTCAGACTTTAGTGTCCAGTTGTGTACGCACCTGCACTTGACTTAGCTTG
>NW_024380113.1:0-15921 GCF_016835505.1 Polypterus senegalus
AAGGTTTTTCCAAAAACATTAAAGTAAACTTCAACCCTAAAACAATTTATTTTATCAGGGTAAATTAACATATTTTAAAACAATTTCTTTAAAGTAAAAAATTAAAAATTAATTAAATTAAAAAAAACTTTCTAAAACAATTAATTTTTCTTAAAGTTTATAAAAATAAAAAAAATTGGTTTTTTTAGGTTTAGTTAATTTTTATTTAAAAACACCCCTTTTTTGTACCCAAAAATAAAACATTGAACTAATAGTAAAACCTTTCCCATTTAATTTAGTAAATTAATCAAACAACTCTTTAATCCTCGAAAATCTTAAAGTTCAATTAAAAGTGAAACGTTGAACATGAAAGTACAAGAAATCCTTTTTGCAGCTGTCCAATTAGTATCATTTATGCCAAATTAGAAAGTAACTTCATTTAAAGTGAACCTTCCAATTTCTTAGGAAAATTAAACGTAGCTAAGCCAAATTTTAGGAAAAACTTTCATTGTCCAAAAACTAATTTTTGGGAAAACTTTTAAAAACCCTTTGAAAACTCCTTAGGACTGACAAAAATCTCCTGTGAAACCTTTGAACTTTCTTCCCATCCAATTTGGTAATTCTATAGCATAAACATTTATCAAAACAAATTCACTGAACTAGAAATAATTACTATTCAGAACTACTGTTTTTGAGAAAATACCAATTGGAAAAATTAAGTTTTAAAAAGGGAACTTTGAAAAAAAATCATAGAGTATCAAAGAAACCATGTTTCAAAAGTGAGGTTTAATTGCATAAATTAAACTCCTAGGAAAAAAGTAATTTTATTTTCATTATAGGCTTCCCTTTTTTCCAAACACACAGTTTTGAAATCATGCTAAACTACTATCAAAGGAAGCATTCCACTAAAAAACAAGTCAGTGCAACTGTTGAAGAAATCTTACACTAATTTTTCAAGTACTTCCATTTCTTACAGTTCTGCAGTCTTTCTTTCTCATACAAAGTCAAAAATTGTTTTCTGGAGATCTGCAGCTGAAAACAACAAGACTACACTCAATAAACAATCAGAATGGAAGAATTTAAAGATTTAATTTCAAACTTCATTTTAAGCAATATAATTTATATATAAACAATTTTTAACGAGACTCTTAAAACTCTAAAAGCCTATTTAACAATGGAAAGAAGACCTTGAAGAAATCATGGAATTAAGCAATCTCCTTCTACAAAACAATGTTTCATTTAAATTTAAAACCATAAACAGAAGTTTACTTATTAACATCAGTAACATTTACATCAAGCTTAAACTTAAAAAGGTCACTGCAAACTTGCCAACTTCAGCACTACGAATTAACAGAAACAAAGTTAAGGGAATTCGAAAGCTGATATCTGTTAGAATATATTCAATACTTTTAAAAGATTAAAATTAAACAACCTAACTACATCATCTTCCAACCGATCAATTTTCTTAGCTTTCAACTAAGAGTAAATCAAATATGAAGTTTTCTAGACCAATAAATTTCTGTTATAGCAACATTTTAACTACTAAATAAACCAAAATAAAAACTTTCACTTCATACATACCATTTCTTTTTTATTGCAAGGGAGATAACAATAAAACTTTTAAAAATTATACCAATTTAAATAAAAAGCTTATAATTTACTAATACTTTTTCATTGTTTGAAGTTTTTAAAAACTCAAAAAACTGCATTAACATTAAACTTCAATAACATAGGCAATAAAAACCCCCATTCCAAAGTTTATAAAGTAAAATCATTTTATTGGTGAAATAGTTAGTTGAAAATCCTTTTTTAAAGACCGTTTAACCACTAAAAACTTACATGATAAGAAAAATTTAACCTTTGAACTGTCTTCTTTAATAAGCACTAACCCCCCAAAATACCTTTAATCCTCCAGTCAAACACTTAAAGTGAATGCTGACCTGAAATCCAAAAATCTCATGTTTCGAAAGTTACCAAGTGAAAATAAGATTACATAAACATTGCAAACTTTTAGTAATTTAGACAAAAACAGTTCATAAATTTCATGGTAAATTACTTTACACCCAATAGTAATGTGAGAAAATCATTTTATAAGAAGGTTTTGTAACTTCAAAACCGGAAGAAAGTTGAAGTCATTAAAAACCCAACTGAACTTTCCTTTCATAAATATTCCTTTGAATTCTAAATACATTCTAACCAATACATTCTTCACTCTCCTATCACACATGCAAATTGTTCTGCACCCCAGAGAAACTCCACGGGAACATTCTAAAACAAAAACATGTTTTTCGAAGAAGTCAAGATTTATCAACCTTCCTTTATAAATTTGGTTTTGATTTAATAATCCAAGAATGGAATGATACTTACTACCAAAGTTCTCTTACTCATAGAAAAGGGAAGTGTTTGAAGTTGCAGAAATCTATCCTAAGGAAGCATTTTACTACAAGAAAAGTCAGTGACTGTTAAAACTTAAGACAAAACATCTTTCCCAAATTCATTCTACAGTACATAAATGCTAATCTACAAACTAATAAACATTTCTAAACTCAATTCTGACACCTACAAACGGAACAATAACTAAACAAAGTATTACAGTGAAGTTAAGATTATAGAATTGAAATATTTACAACTTCCAAGTTTTAATTCATTTCCGACAAACCTTTTAAAAAATTTCGCATACCGCACATTCTAGACTACTAGCAATTACTAAGCAAAAAAGTCACTTCTAACCGAAATTCAGTTACACCGGATTTTAAATCCTACCCAACTTACAAGTTACTTTTACCTCACCTCTTTCAATTGAAGATTTGAACTGAGAGAACAACTGCCAATCTGTCCCACTTCTCACACCATAAATAAAGGGCTCTTTCCCTTTATAATTCGACATCAAAATTTTGTAAGTCAAGTACTTTACAACAATTAATAAATATATCCTTATCAAACTAACAAATATCAATGACAGCATGCTATTTTCTAAGTTATCAAAGTATACAAATTCATTTGATTAAGGTTCAAAGTTAGAAACTTTTTCTTAAAGTTTTACCACCTTAAATACAATCTACAAAGTTAAAAACCTTGCTCATATACTTTCTTTTTATATTTGCAAGATAATAATCAAAAATTTAACTCAAGTACCTAAAGTTCAATTAAAATAAGCTTAATAAACAATAAATTATCTTTTTCAGTTGTCCGTATTGTTTTATAGAATGCCACAAAACAATTACTTTCATTGAAATGACACTTTCCTTAATAATCGAAGCAAGCAAAACAGTGATTAGAAATTTTAACTTTTATAAAATATAAATCTTAGTCGTTTCCATGGTTTATGTTAAGTAATTCCCTTAGTGAAATCTTGAACCTTAAAAACTCTCCCAATAAAAACCATTCAGCAATGTAAAACCTTCATATATTCCATGGAAATCAATCAAACAACTCCTTTTAATCCACAATCTAAATTCAATTAAATGAAGTGCAAAACAAAATTTCCATTTCAGTGTCACTAGATTTGTTTAATCGAAGCTGCCTAAAAGAAACATTAAACATTAGTAGAATAAAGTCATTGTAGAAACTCACTCAAAAGTTAAAGTTTTAGAATAATTTAACTCTGGTTAAAATGAAAATAAAATGTCCTTTAATAAACCGTAACCTTTAGAACAATAGTTCTCTTGAAACCACTGAAACTGTATGTCCATTCCAAATATTCACTTTATCCTACTTAATGTACTTAATCCACAATTCCAAAACTTACATACGAACTAGCAGTCTTCAATTCTGACCATCTACAACTTATGTTTTGAGCTCCAAGTCAAATTAGTGAAATTCACCAGTCCATAAAACAATTTGTCAAAAGAAGTATAAGATTAAATGAATTCCATCCACTGGTTTTCAAAATGTGTTTTAATAATTCAAATTAGCCAAACAGTAATGAATTTGCTAAATCCCCAATAGGTTCTCTTCAAACAAGGAAAGTGTGTACTGCTAAATACATCAACTTTAGAAGCACTTACCCTCTAAAACAATGGTTTTCCTTATACCTTTAAAACCGCAACCTTAAGGTACTATTAAGCTACAAGACATTAAATCAAGTCTGAAACTAAAATTCCTCAATCAGCCAATCTTGTTTTGAATGACAAGAAAGACTAACCAAGGAAGACTTACCAAATAGAAACAAGTTGCAATTAAGATGATTTTAAAAAATTTTTCCATATCATCCATTTTCAGTTCTCTTTTCATTTTCTTTGGCACCACCGTTTATGTGAGACTCCATAGAACACCCCAACGGGAAGCATATACAGAATGCAAAACTGATGCAGTTAATAGCAACTAACAAGATCTTCTTTAAAATTGGTTTGCCTTAATCCTTTTAAAACCGAACCTATCAGAAGTTTCTTTTTACATAGAAGACTTCAAAGAGAAAACCAAAAAGGACACATGCCAAACTCTCATCCCCAATTAGCTAATCTTACTATAATGAACAAAAATTTAAAATTAAGGGATTATAAACAATTTTGGTTGAAGATCATAATGCAATATTTCAAGAATTAATAAAATTATAAAACAAGTTATTTCTTACTTTTTTAAACTTCTTTAAGCTTAACCCCAATTTTATTCTGTCCCAAGTTTATTAAATTCATTCAACGAATTACCCACCTTAAATCAACTGAAATAAAAACTTGACCAATATAAAGCCATATTTTTCCCAGCCCATTAACTGATTACTCTTAGTACCCTTAATTTTTTTGACTTGATTGAACTCAGAAGTAAAAATAAGGGACTGAAGTCTTTTAAAATTAAACTGTGCAGCAATTTACTTTTTCGATGTAGCTCCTAGTAATAGCTTTTAAAATTCCTTAAAGACAAGTTTCATTAATACTTAAATTTTCAAAAAAAAATTCACAACACAAGTTGATTAACTACTTTTCAAACTTTAAAACTACAAAATCAAATCCTGTTGAAATCCATGCTTTAACTTTAACCTTTTTAAAGAGTCTTTCCCTCCTTAAAGTACACTAAAAAATAAAAAACATGCACATCAGTAAAACTGATTCATTCTATTAGCAAGGATAATTAATAAACAACTTTGTTAATCCGAGTACCTAAAGTTCAATTAAAAAGAAACTTGAACAGAAAGTCTCATGTCAAAAGATGTTCTATTGCAAATTCCTAGTGAAAATTGTTATAAAGCTTCCAAGAAAGCATCTTCCACTTGCATTAGTGGGAAAAGTCAACTTAACTTACTAATTAGGCATTTACCAGAAGTACACATACTGCAAAATTCTCCAGCTGCAAAGTTTACTGAACTTCCATCAAGTTCTGTCCAAATGTTCAAAAGTTCAAAATTCTACTTAGTAAACTCCAGAGGAAACTTCATCTAAAACAATCAGTGCTCCTCTTGGAAAAACCACACTTATATAATGATATCTTCATCTTAATTTTTTCCCTTCTCTATATGATCAAACTTGATTTAATCCATCCCAATAGAACATCTTCCACATGCTGAAGTTAGACAATACAATTACTGCCCCAACATAGATCATACTGAATTTGAGCAACAAACAAATGTGAGGGAAATTCTAAAAAGGCCTAAATTTGTAACTTTACAACTGAAAGAATAACATGCACTTGACGAAAAACACCATACTTGTTTTCATAGATTTGAATGACAAGAAATTAAATCCCTAAGGGAAAACAGATGAATAAATCATTTTAATTCGAATAGGTTTTGCTCTTTTCTTCCACAATTCACGAAGTTTGTTAATCAGATCAGGCTTTAAAATCACCCCAACAGGAAGCACTTTACTGCAAAGAAAAGCAGTGCAACTGTTAAGAAATTTACAGACTAGGCATTGTTTCCTCAACTCATTTCCTACACTGCGTCTTCTTTCATTCTCATATCACAACATTCTTTTTCTGAATCCTTAGCTAGAAACATACCCAAGGGAAGACACTTTACAAACCAACAAATCAGTGCAACTGTTGAAGAAGTTTTACAGACTTATAATTGTTTTACATTCTTTCAATTTCTTAGTTTCATTTCATATATGCATAACCTGTTTAACAGAGACAAGTGAAACTACCCCAACAGAAGCACTTTATTTAGAAAGTGAAAAGCGATTTCTGTTGAAGAAATTTTTGCCTTCAAGATCTTCCTTTCTACAAAACAATGGTTTTCCTTAATACCATAAAACCGCAACATCAGATGTAATTAACAGCTCATAGCAAGAACATTTAAACATGCAAGATCTAGAAACCTGAAGGTACACTCCAAACTTTATGCCAATTAGCCTTACTAGAAAAGAAAAATCTAAGCAATGGATGAAGGACCCAATCTGAAAGACATAGCAATTAGAACAGAACTTCAATAAATTATAAACAAGGTTTCCTACTACCTTTTAAATATTCTGTGATACCCTGGTTTTATTCTACAGCTCACCAAACTTTCAAGGTCAAACCCCGGAAACACGCAAACTGCAGAACCACTGAAATGCCCAGGTTCAACTGACTGCAACATTATAAGCTACCAAGTTTACCTCCCAGCCCCTTTCTCATCTGTCATTACCTTTTCACCTCTTCTTCTTTTTGACTTTGACTTGGAACGCCAGAGAGATAACTGCCAATAAAGGACTCAGTCTTTCACACCCAATCAAACTAAGTGTGCAGAATTCACTTTATCTGATCTTGTCAGTCAATATTTAAAGTAATATCTTACAAAACAATTTTTAATATAAGACATGTCATTATCCATAAATCTAAATCAAGAAACAAAAATCAACAACAAGATGATTAACTATTTCAAAGTTTTATAACAGTATAAAATCAAATTCAGTGTTGGTGTTTCCTATGGTTTAGGTTATAACTTTCTTTATTTAAAGAGATCTTTACCTACCTCAAAGTACAATCTACAAAAGAAAAAAACACTTGCAACTAATAGTAAAACCGTTTCTTATTTTTTCCAATGGATAATTAATCAACAACTCTTTTAATCCTCGAATACCTAATTCAATTAAAAGTAAACGTTGAACATGAAAGTACAAGAAAATACTCTTCTTTGCAGTTGTTGTGAATTAGTTTTACGTTGCCCCAAAAGCACTTACTTGCATTAGAACAGTGAACTTCTTTAAGTAACTTAGGCATTGTAAGAACTGGCACTGCACAAACGTTCTCCAGGTAAAATTACTTTCCATTGGTTCAAAATGGTGTATGTGAGAAAATGTCCTTTAATAAACCTGTTAGAAAACACTCTTAGAGACCTACACAAAGCGCTCCTCTTGTGGGAAAACCACCTTTGAACTGTACTGCCATCAAGTAACATTCCTTTCCCTCTCATAGCTGTACACATTTAATCCATCCCAATCGTACAACATCTTAATGCTGAAGGCTAGGACACTCAAATTCTGCCCCAACTCTGAGCACTTACTGATTTTGAGCAAGAAAGTACCAAAGTTGAGGTAGAAATTCAGAGAAGGCCATAAAACATTTTGTACTAAAAACAAAGTCATAGAGTAGTCGAACAGAAACCCATCACTGGTTTTCATAAATGTGATGGTTTTAATTGACATAAAATTAAACTCCCTAGGAAAAACAGATGAATAAATCATTTTCTATCAATAGGTTTTCTCTTTCTTCCACAACACAGGAAGTGTGTTGAAAAGTCTCTCTAAACTACCCCAACAGGAAGCACTTACCACACAAAGAAACAATCAGTAATTGTTGAAGAAATTTACAGACTAGGCATTGTTTTCCCATGAACTTCCATTTCTTACAGTTCTGCAGTCTTTCTTTCTATTCTCATACATAGTCACAACATTGTTTTTCTGAGACTCCGTCAGCTAGAAACTACCAACGGAAGCATTACACTATTAACAAACAAGTCAGTGCAACTGTTGAAGAAGTTTTACAGACTTATAATTGTTTTCCATATCATTCCATTTCACAGTTCTGCAGTTTTACTATTCTCAATATGAGTCACAACCTTTTAACTGGAGACTCTGTCAGCTAGAAACTACCCCAACAGGAAGCACTATAAGCTAATGGAAAGGAGTACTGTTGAAGAAAGAATTGGAACTTTAAGAAAGATCTCTTTCTACAAAATCAATGGTTTTGCCCTTAATACCTATAAAACCGAACTATCAGAATGTAACTTATTAAGCAGCACATAGCAAGTTAACATTTAAACATGCAAATCAGAAACCTGAAAAAGTACACTGTCCAAACTCTGCCAACTTCTTAGCACTTACTAAGAAAGTGAACAAGAAAGTACCAAAGTTAAGGGAAATTCGTACTCGAATCTGTTAGAAGATCATAGTGCAATATTTACAGACAGAACTTCAATAAAATTATAAACACAAGGTTTTCCATACCCTTTTAAAACATTCTTGTTGCGGCATACCGCGAAGTTTTATTCTCAGCTCACCAAACTTACCAAAGGTCATTCACGGAAAAACACGAAACTGCAGAACCACTGAAATGCCCAGGTTCAACTGACTCAACATTATAAAGCTACAAGGTTTACCTCCCCAGCCCTCTTTTTTCATCTGCATTATCTTTCATTTTTTCTTTTTTTTGACTTTTGACTTGGAACCTCAGAGGAGATAACTGCCAATAAAACTCAAGTCTTTAACCCAATCAAACTAAATGTGCAGCAATTTCATTTTATCTGATCGTTGTCAGTCAATATTTGACAGTATTATCTTTACAAACAATTTCTTAATGATGAAGACGTGACATTATCCTAACTAACAAGAAACAAAATATCACAACAACAAGATGATTAACTATTCTTAAAGTTTTATAAACAGTATAAAAACAAATTCAGTGTTGGTGTTTCCTATGGTTTAGGTTAAACTTTTTTATTTAAAGAGATCTTTTACCCCAAAAGTACAATCTACAAAGATAAAAAACACTTGGGAACTAATAGTAAAACCGTGTCTTCATTAAAATTGCAAGGGATAATTAATCAAACAACTCTTTTAATCCCCCGAACTAAAGTTCAATTAAAAGTGAAACGTTGAACATGAAAGTACAAGAAAATACCTTCTTTTGCAGTTGTCCTGTGAATTAGGTTTTGTACGAAGCTGCCCAAAGAAAGCACTTACTTCATTAGAACAGGAAGCCTTTCCTTGAAGTAACTAGGCATTGTGAACGTGAGCCCAAGCACAAGTTCTTCCCAGGTAAATTTACTTTCCATTGGTTCCAAATGGTGAATAGTGTGAGAAAATGTCCTTTTTAAGCAACGTTAGGAAACACCCCTTTGGGGACCTCCCCAAGTGCTCCTCTTGGGAAAACCACCTTTTCAACTGTATGCTCCCCATCTAGAATATTCCCTTTTCCCTCTCTCATAGCTGCATTTAATCCATCCCAATGTAAACATCTTACATGCTGAAGGCTAGGGCACTGCAAACTGCCCCAACTCGTGGCACTTACTGATTTTGAGGAAAGTACCAAAGTTGAGGTGAAATTCAAATAAGGCCATAAAACATTTTGTACGAAAAAACAAAGTCATAGAGTAGTCAAACAGAAACCCATCACTGGTTTTTAATAAATGTGGATGGTTTAATTGACATAAAATTAAACTCTAGGAAAACAGATGAATAAATCTTTTCTACGAATAGGTTTTGCTTTCTTCCACAACCGGAAGGTGTGTTGAAAAGTCATGCTAAAAACTACCCAACAGGAAGCACTTACCACTAAAAAACAGTCAGTGCAAATGTTAAGAAAATTTTTCAGACTAGGCATTGTTTTCCCACGTAACTTCCATTTCTTACAGTTCTGCAGTCTTCTTCTATTCTCATACATAAGTCACAACATTGTTTTTCTGGAGACTCCGTCAGCTAGAAACTACCCCAACGGGAAGCACTTACCACTACAAACAAACAAGTCATGTGCAAACGTTGAAGAATTTTTAATTATAATTGTTTTCCATATCACTTCCATTTCTTACAGTTCTGCAGTTTCTACTATTCTCTATATAAGTCACAACCTTGTTTAACTGGAGACTCGTCAGCTAGAAACTATACCCAACAGGAAGCATTACTATAGACAATGGAAAAGTGAGTGCACTTTGAAGAAATCTGTCAATTTTAAGAAGATCTTCCTTTCTACAAAATCAATGGTTTTCTTATACCTATATAAACGCAACTATCAAAGTAACTTTATTACAGCAATAGCAAGTAACATTTAAACATGCAAGATCTAGAAACCTGAAGAGATACACTGCCAAACTCTGCTAACTTAGCACTTACTAGAAGTAACAAGAAAGTCTAAAGTTAAGGTGAAATTCAGTGAAAGCTCGGAATCTTGTTAGAAGATCATTAGTGCAATATTTACAGACAAACTTCAATAAAATTATAAAACAAGGTTTTCCTACTTACTCTTTAATATTCTTGTGCGCATACCGCGAAGTTTATTCTCAGCTCACCAAACTTTACCAGAAGGTCACTCGAATGCGGTAAACATGCTGCAAACTGAGAACCACTGAAATGCCCAGGTTCACTACTGCAACTATTATAAAGCTACTCAAGGTTTACCTCCCAGCCTTTCTCATCTGTCATTACTCTTTTCACCCTTCTTTCTTTTGACTTTGACTTGGAACGTCAGAGGAGATAACTGCCAATAAAAGGGACTCACAAGTTTCACACCCAATCAAACTAATGTTTGCAGAATTTCACTTTTATCTGATCGTTGTCAGTCAATATTTGACAGTATTATCTTTAAAAACAATTTCTAATGATAAGATATGATCATTACCCTTAAATCTAAATCAAGAAACAAAAATCACATACATCAAGATGATTAACTATTTTCTTAAAGTTTTATAAACAGTATAAAATCAAATTCAGTGTTGGTGTTTCCTATAGTTTAGAAGTTTAACTTTTATTTAAAAGAGATCTTTTACCCTACCTTAAAGTACAATCTAAAGATAAAAACACTTGCAACTAATAGTAAACCCGTGTCTTCATTATATGCAAGGGAAAATTTAATAAAACAACTCTTTTAATCCTCAGTTCCTAAAGTTCAATTAAAGTGACGTTGACTGATACAAGAATACCTTCTTTGAGTTGTCCTGGAATTAGGTTTACTGCGCCCCAAAAGAAAGCACTTACTGCATTAGAACAGTGAACGCTTTCCTTTGAAGTACTTAGGCATTGTAAGAACGTGCAGCTGCAAGCACAAAGTTCTCTCCAGGTAAAATTTACTTTCCATTGGTTCCAAAATGGTGAATAGTGTGAGAAAATGTCCTTTTATAAGCAACCCGTTAGGAAACACTCTTAGAGACCTACACAAAGCTGCTCCTCTTGTGGAAAACCACCTTTGCAACTGTACTGCTCCCTATCTAGAATATTCCCTTTTCCCTCTCTCATAGCTGTACACATTTAATCCATCCCAATCGTACAACATCTTACATGCTGAAGGCTAGGACACTACAAATTCTGCCCCAACTTCTGAGCACTTACTGGATTTTGAGCAAGAAAGTACCAAAGTTGAGGTGAAATTCAGAGTAAGGCCATAAAACATTTTGTACGAAAAAGCAAAGTCATAGAGCTAGTCGAACAGAAACCCATCACTGGTTTTCATAAATGTGGATGGTTTTAATTGACATAAAATTAAACTCCCTAGGAGAAAAACAGATGAATAAATCATTTTCTATTCGAATAGGTTTTTGCTCTTTCTTCCACAACACAGGAAGGTGTGTTGAAAAGTCATGCTAAAACTACCCCAACAGGAAGCACTTACCACTACAAAGAAACAAGTCAGTGCAACTGTTGAAGAAATTTTACAGACTAGGCATTGTTTTCCCACGTAACTTCCATTTCTTACAGTTCTGCAGTCTTCTTCTATTCTCATACATAAGTCACAACATTGTTTTTCTGGAGACTCCAGCTAGAAACTACCCCAACGGGAAGCACTTACCACTACAAACAAACAAGTCAGTGCAACTGTTGAAGAAGTTTTACAGACTTATAATTGTTTTCCCATATCACTTCCATTTCTTACAGTTCTGCAGTTTTCTACAATTCTCATATATGAGTCACAACCTTGTTTAACTGGAGACTCTGTCAGCTAGAAACTACCCAACAGGAAGCACTTACTATAGACAATGGAAAAGTGAGTGCTACTGTTGAAGAAATCTGTGCAACTTTAAGCAAGATCTTCCTTTCTACAAAATCAATGGTTTTGCCTTAATACCTATAAAAACCGCAACCTATCAGAAGTGTAACTTATTACAGCACATAGCAAGTAACATTTAAACATGCAAGATCTAGAAACCTGAAGAAAGATACACTGCCAAACTCTGCCCCAACTTCTTAGCACTTACTAGAAAGTGAACAAGAAAGTACTAAAGTTAAGGTGAAATTCGGAGTGAAAGCTCGGATATCTTGGTTAGAAGATCATAGTGCAATATTTACAGACAGAACTTCAATAAAATTATAAAACAAGGTTTTCCTACTTACTCCTTTTAAATCATTCTTGTGCGGCATACCGGCCGAGTTTTATTCTCAGCTCACCAAACTTTACCAGAAGGTCACTCGACGGGAAACAGCACGCAAACTGCAGAACCACTGAAATGCCCAGGTTCAACTGACTGCAACATTATAAAGCTACTAAGGTTTACCTCCCAGCCCCCTTTCTCATCTGTCATTACTCTTTTCACCCTTCTTTCTTTTTTGACTTTGACTTGGAACGTCAGAGGAGATAACTGCCAATAAAAGGGACTCACAAGTCTTTCACACCCAATCAAACTAAGTGTGCAGCAATTTCACTTTTATCTGATCGTTGTCAGTCAATATTTGACAGTATTATCTTTACAAAACAATTTCTTAATGATGAAGACATGATCATTATCCCTTAAATCTAAATCAAGAAACAAAAATATCACAACAACAAGATGATTAACTATTTTCTTAAAGTTTTATAAACAGTATAAAAATCAAATTCAGTGTTGGTGTTTCCTATGGTTTAGGTTATAACTTTCTTTATTTAAAGAGATCTTTTACCCTACCTTAAAGTACAATCTAAAAATTAAATTATAATAAAAGTAGAAAACTTAAATATTTCAGGTAATTCAAACATGTTTCATCTGCAAATATAATCAATAAATGAACCGTTGAACTAATCTAAGAAAAATTCCTTTAAATTACTATTCAATTTTAAGTTTCCAAAAATTTTTTCATAGACCAGAACCTTTACCTTAAAACTAGACTCTCTAGAAATACTTAACTGAAGTCTCAGTAAAATTATTTCCTGATTCCAAAATTAATGTGAAAATCAATTAAAACAACGTTGAACAACACTCAAAGTCCAAAACTGCCTGCTGGATAACACCTCAGGAAATTCATGAAATAATCCCTTCCAAATCATACTTTCACATAAATCATCAATATATCAACAAACCTAATGTTTAAATTGGATAATCCTAAATTCAACCACCTAGTATGATTTGACAAGAATACCAAATTTGAGGTTGATAGTAAGGCCTAAAACATTTCGAAACAAGCAAATCTAAGCAGTAACAACAATATTTAAAATGTGGATGGTTTAATTATCAGAAATTAAACTCCCTGAAAAACAATATCAACTTTTCTTTAATAGGTTTTGTTTTTTACAAACACAGAAAGTGAATCTAAAACTACCCAAGGAGCACATCACAAAGAAACAAGTCATACTTGACATTTTACAATGTTTTCCCAATATTCTTTACATTCTAGTCTTCTCTATCCTACTAAGCACAACATTGTTTTCCGGAATCCTAGCTAAAAATACCCATGGAAGCATTAACTACAAACAAACTAATTCACAATTGAAAAGTTTTACAGACTATAATTTTCATTCTTTTAACATTTGCAGTTTCTTAATCTAATAGAAACCTTGTTAAGGAGACTCTGTCAAATTACCCAACAGGAAGACAATAACAATTGAAAGGAAGTGTACTTGAAGAAATTAGTGAAATTTAAAACAATCTCTTTCAAAAAGGTTTCTTTCAAAAAACTGCAATTTAACAAGTTAACTATACAATTAATAACTTAAAGAATCAAACCTAAGAATCACTAAATACCAATTCTTAACTACTGAAAGTAAAAGAAACAATTAAGGTAAATGATTCAAATATATTTTTAAAAATTTCTATATTTAAACAGAATTCATAAATTTAAAAAAGTTTCCTACTCTTAATATCTGTCAAGATACCGAGTTTATTCAGCCAAAACTTTCAGAAGTATTCTAGGAAACACCAGACTTATACAACTAAAAGTCAATTCTAACTTCAACATTTATTACACTAAGATACCTCCAACTCACTTTTTCATGTCATATTTTAATTTCTATTTTGATTTGATTTGACTGTAAGAATACCAATAAATGATAACATTTCATCAAATAAATTAATTACAATTTTACTGACTTGATCATTATTTGAAAATTATTACAAAAAATTATCATAGAGATGATAATTATTTAACTAAATCAAAAACAAATTTAATCTAAAGATATTATTTAATTTTAAAATTAAAATCAATTCAAAAGTGTGTTACATAATTGTACCTTCTTATTAAAGGACTTACCCTACCTAAAAATCTCTCAAAATAAAACATGATTAAGTAAAACCGTCTCATTATATTGCAGATAATTAAAACGCTTTTTCCCAAGTACCCTAAAGTTAATTAAATGAAACGTTCTACATGAAAGTAAAAAACTCTTCTTATTCCATGAAATTAGTTTTACAGAATCTTCCCAAAGCAAACTTATGCATAAATGAAAATCCTTTGAAGTAATTGATTGTAAACAGCTCAACTTGAAGTTTAAAATAATTTATCAATGGTTCCAAATGTGAATAGTTAAAAATGTCCTTTAAACCCAATGGAAACAGACTACACAAAGTGTGCCTTCACAAACACCTTAACTTGTAAGCTCCTACTAGATTTTCTTAACCTCATGCGTACACATTTAGAGTCCTATCATTCAAAAGTCAAACAGTTAAGCTGAACTCAATGTTTCCCAACTTGGCCTTATTGACTTCAAAAAGTACAATTGAGTAAATCAGATAACATAAATTTTCATACAAAACAAAGTCAGAGCTGATAAGAAACCATATGTCTTCATAAATTCTGTAATTACACATAAATTAAATCCAGAAGATTTTAATAATTCTATTCAAGGTTTTCTCTTTCTTCTACAACACAGAAGTTTGAAATTCTAAAACACTCCCAAGGACCTTACCTTCAAAAACAATTCAGTAACTGGAAATTTACAGACTTAGATTGTTTTCCAGAACTTCCATTTCTTACAGTTCATTCTTTATCATAAATCAAACTTTTTCTGGAACTCGTATTAGAAACTACCCAAGGAAGCACTTACCATAAAAAAAAGTAGCAACTGTTGAAGAATTAACAGACATAATTTTTTCAAAACTTCCATTTCTTAACCTTATATTTCAAATAGATACAACCTTGTTTAACTGAACTATAGAAACTACCGAAAATGCACTTATGCATAAGTTCATTTAAAATATAACTTAAGAAACTCTTTTCAAAATCAAGGTTTTACTTAATCATAAATACAGCAACTTAAATGAACTTAAAAGCAGCATAACTTTAAACTGAATGAGAATTACTGAAAAGATACAAAACTTCCAATTCTTACATCTTACAAAAGTACAAAACATATATAATGAAATTAGATGAATTGATATCTTAGAATCTGTGCAATATTTCAACAATCTTAAAATTTAAAACAATGTTTTTACTTCTTTTAAAATTCTTGCATACGACTCAGTTTATTTCCAGCTCAACAAAACTTTACAAGGTCACTTTCAGTGAAACAGACGTACTCAGAACCACTGAAATGCCCAGGTTCAACTGATCAACATTATAAAGCTACTAAGGTTTACCTCCCAGCCCTTTTCTCATCTGTCATTACTCTTTTCACTTCTTTCTTTTTGCTTTGCTT
>NW_024380114.1:0-39497 GCF_016835505.1 Polypterus senegalus
CAGGTTTTTATAGTTTGTATATTTGCTGCCCAGTAATAAAACTGAAGAGCCATGCCACCTTCTGGTTTAGATCATTGTAGGGTTGTACTTTAGATGCACGCATGTTTTGAATTCCAAATAAATGAGGTTATGATTGAATATAATTTCTTATAAAATTGATTTGTTAATGTACAGTATATGGGGATGTTTTGAAATAGAAACAAAAGATTAGGGAGGATATTCATCTTGATTGTGTTAATTCTCCCTGCTAAAGTAAGGTGGAGGGTAGACCATCTGTGCACATCTTGTTTAAGTTTTTCCATGCAGACTGAAAAATTTTGTTGAAAAAGATCTTTAAATTTACTTGTGATGTTAACCACTAGGTATTTAAAATGGTCTGCAATGATAAAAGGGAAGATGTCCAATCTAATGTTTTTCATTAAAGAATTCACTGGATAAAGCACACTTTTATTCTAATTAGTTTTGTAGTGATATTTTCTGTTCAAGTCCTTCTTTGATAATCCCCTTTATCTCTGATCCATTTTGAAAGTGAACAGCCAATGTCTCAATGGTTATTGAAAACAGCAGTGGTGACAGGGGGCATCCTTGTCTAGTACCACATTCTAGTAGTCTGAAATAATGTTAATAACAATTGAAGCTTCTGGACTGGTATACAGTGTTTCATTCATGTGCATGTATTAGGGCCAAACTCAAATTTGTACAATGTGGTGAAGTGGTAGTTCCATTCAGCCATATTAAATGCTTTTCTACATCCAAAGATAATTAGGTCTCCAGAGTGTTAGACTTTATGGGTGAATATACTGTACTACATTAAACAGGCATCAAAGATTGGAAGCTAACTGTCTACCTTTAACACTAGATTTACCAAAGCCTACGAAAAAACTTGTAATCCCGGCCCACCTTAAATCCATTCACACCTCTCCGTCAGCCTCTTTTGTCTTGTAAATGTGTCGATCATCACAAGCAGCAAGCAGCCTGCTATCACATCCAGACAGCAGAAAGAGCAAAAAGTTCTTCCAGCTCAAGCCTTCATTATCTGTGAGTGAGACACCTCGAGCTGTATTGAGTAAATACTATATCGTTATTTGGAACACATGAATTTCATGTGTGTTCTGTGTCTACAACAATCTATGTACATATCGTTAGAACAGAAATGTTTTTCATGTTCTAGTAATAATTGACAAAATGTAGACATGAAGTGTATAATGTGTGAAGCCTGAAGCCCAAATATCAAATAAACACTTTCACAGAGGCTACAAATATAACAGAACAAGTGCGCTTCTATTCAAGAATATAACTGCAGAAAAAGAACCCGCATTAGGCTGCAAAATTGACACACACTTAATGCAATCACTTTGGTGATGCAGCGGTAAGAACTGCTGACTGGTAATAAAAAGTCACAGGTTCAACCCCAGACTCCTCCATTTTGAAAAGTGAGCTATTACTCCTATTATTATAGAATAAAAACATACATTTGATTTGAGTCTGTAACAGCCGGTGTAAATGTATAGTACTTGTAAAGGTTAGCATTTTTTTTTATTCAGTTTAATTCTCAGTCACTTTCACACTCCCCCCAATCTAACACTGCTGTTTTCACATAACGACGTGCTATAACAGAGGTGAACTCAGATGAGGAATAGGGTTCTACATCGGAGAAGGAATGCACTTCGTACTTTTGCTGTCACTGTACTTTGTATATAAAAGCCAGATTGAATGTTGTTTACCTATTTACCTGGTCAGAAATAACAACAATGTCGTACCTGCAAGATTTGATTGTGGGCAAGATCAATTCTTCACTAACAATGATGTACTGGTAAGAAAAATAAATATGAGTGTTCACATTAGGAATGGATATAAATAAGTTTTGAATGAAGTCTCTATCATCCACTTTGGATGAGTAGATATTCATCAAAATCACTTTAAAATTAAATATAATACTTATCACCATCACATATCGACCTTCAGGATCAGATACTATATCTGATACTGCAAATACAACTGTTCTATAAATGAAGATTCCCAAACCTCTAGTTTATATTATAAAGCTTGGATGGAAAATTTGGACAGTCCAATCTCTATTCAACTGAAACTAATTCTTGCTTATTAAGTGAGTCTCCTGTAAAAATACTCTCCTGGCCATTACAGCTCACAGGATTCACTGTTTGGACATAGAGACATCGCTTGTAAACGCTGGTTTTCATTTTAAAGTTTTAAATTAAGGTAGTACATTATTAGATATGATAGCATTAACCTTAATTTCCAATTTTTCCAGGTGTTATTGCTATGATGCCTATTGCTGTGTTAGCATTTAGAGTTGTGGGGGTAAAAAGAATATATTAGAAATAGGTTGCTCTGTTTCTTTACCCTCCACACTTTACAAAGTCCCAGTCCTCTGACATGCCTAGAGACAGAGCATGTCCAGAACAAAGCAAACCCACAAGCACTGGTGTAAAAAGATTAAAGTCGAGATATCTATTGGCAATATAATCCAAATACTATAAACCTAGAATATAGTTTTAAACAGGCCCGAAAGAATAAATTCAGGGAATAATGTTAAACAGTACGCTTGGATGCCCTGCGGTGGGCTGGCACCATGCCCAGGGATTTGCGCCCTGTGCTGGCTGAGAATGGCTCCAGCGGACCCTGTGACCCTGTGTTAGGATATGGCGTGTTGGGAAATGGCTGACTGAGTACCCTTGGAGAAGCTGATATTCATGTAATTATGTTTAAATACATATAAGTATAATTGTAATTTAAACATAAATGTAGCAGAGAAGAAAATGTATAACTACAACAAAAGTCTCATTGCAAATGTGACAAATTGCAGGTAGAATTTTTTTCCCTTCCCAGTACATGGTGTGACTCATGATCGTATTTCAGTGTTGGGATCAATTTTTTTTATCTCTTTTTCTGCTTCATACGGAGAACTAGAAATGTAGAACTTGCCTTGAATATCCACGCTCAGTTTAGCAGGATGTAAGAGGTTGCATCTGATTTTGACTTTGCGTAAGCACTGTTTAATACTGTAAAATGTGAGTAGTGTCCACTTTCAGAGCCACGGCATCAGACGTTTCAGGACTAACTTCGTAAAATGACTTTCTGAAGGTTTCGGCAGGTCTCGGCAAAGCCCGGAAAGTAACGTCAGGTGAAGGACCCATTCATAAATTAAGCGATAAAAAGAGAAGGGAAAAAAAGTACATCAAACCAAACAATACGCATCAGTAGTTATAGGCGGGCGGCAAGTGTCAAAATCGCAATTAGAGCAGTCCATCAAAATGATTAATGACTTTTAAGCCCCGCCCCCTGTGACGTCATACCGGAAGTGCCGCCCCGCTGACGCAAGACCGGAAGTCCTGCCCCGTCGCCTCCTGATGACGTCACGTCGGAATTCCCGCCCTCCACGTGACCTCTCTCCGCCCAGTTGGCACTGCCCCCTGGCGTCGGATTGGTGTAAGGCTTCCCGTCCCCTCCCCGACTCCTCCTTGAACCCTCCCCTGGCCCCTGATTGGTTCCATAAACTGTCAACGGACCGTGTGATGGATGTCTGACCGCTGGTTGAACCCGGATTGCACCTGCCGGGCGAAATAAACTGTCAAGGGTCCGTGTGATGGATGTCTGCCCGCTGGTTGAACCTGGATTGCACCTGCCGGGCGAAATAAACTGTAAACGGACCGTGTGACGGATGTCTGCCCGCTGTTTGAACCCGCTCAGCCCACCTCTCCCGAAGGACAAGCCCGGGCGTGTTACAGCCTTTACCTCGACAAACTCAGACATGCCGGGGCTGCCTCGGCCCCCGCCCTTTCTCTGGCACAAGCCCAGACAGGCCCGAGGCCTGTCCTGACCGGCTCAGACCAGCCTAAAGTCGCCCCAGTACCAACCCGAGGATGTTCCGTACCCTGACGGCCTAAAAGGGACTGCCTCGGCCTCTGGGTCCGAGGCAGCACCTGACGGACGGCCTCCCCAGACCTCCCAGTCCCCGATACTTACCGCCAGTTCTGAAAAGGCCCTATAAAAAGCGAAGCATTTTGTTCTATCTACGATTTTAAGATGAGCACACCATTAAAACATCTCATCTTTACTTCAAAAACCTGCATTTTTCCAACTCACACACACACAGATAACACACACACAGTCTGAGTCAGGCTGCATTTAACCATAGGTGCCCCACACTTCCCGGTCACCCAGACTTCCCAGTCCCCCACACTTCCCTGCCGAAAGCCTAAAAAGCTAAGCCCTTTGTTCTATCTACGATTTTAAGATGAGCACACCATTAAAACATCTCATCTTTGCTTCAAACTAAGTCAAGCTGCTTTTTTTCCAGCTCACACACACAGATAACAAACCGTCGGATCAAAGACACTGTCTGAGTCAGTCAGCGTGATCGCACCCTGTTTCTGGGCCCCCCGGGATCAGGCCGCACCTAGCGGCCAGTCTCCCCACCACTTCCCAGCCACTTCTGAAAGTACTGTATAAAAAAGCGAAGGATTTTCTTGGTTCTATGATTTTAATATGAACACGCCATTAAAATATCTATCTCATCTTTGCTTTATCACTTACAGGTCCATCCTTTTCCATCTCACAGAAATTCCTCAACCAACATTGAATCAGGTTCCCAGTGACAGACTCTGCAGTAAAAACATTCTTAGCAATGAAGCAGCCCCGCTTTTAGCAGACCCCCTTGCAAGAAGGCCTGTGTGCTCTGTCTCTCTCTCTCTCTCTCTCTCTCTCAGAGCGCAGACACGGGCTGAGACAGACCCTGCTGCAGCGTGGAGCGCAATCGCCTCCACATAGTTGTGTGCTTCAAGCACCCATTCCAGCCGGGTGAGCCCCTGTGAGATCCCCGCTTGTCAACAGCTGTCTGTAAACTCCCCTAACCCATACGTCAATGGGCTCGAGACCACGCAGACCCTCTGTCTATGATGGATGGATCTTTTAAAGTTAAGGGATTTTTAAAGATTAGCTTGTAAAGCTTGAGATAACTACTAGTTCAGCCCTCTAAAAATCACACATAGTTAAATAATATGCAGTAGTTCCCTTTTAAAGCATGTTTGAGACGTCTAAAAAATCTAGCCTGGGCTGATTGGTGGCTGATATCAAAAATGTTCACATATATACAGAGCTTAACCTTAGGGGCCCTCTCCATTGAGAATATTCAGGAGAGGCTTTAAAGCGCAGGCCGGTGGTGCAGTAACTCTGACATAATAAAAGTATTCTGAACTACTTGCAGAAGGGACCTGGTGGTGAAATGCCTACTCTTTCAAACGGCTCTCTCTGTGCGGAGCGCCTGTTTTAAAAGGTTGAGATAACAAAACATTTTTGTTTTATAAACTCTCATTTGGACAGCCGGTTAGAGACAGACTCCAGGAAATGACTGTAACGGTGTTTTCATTCATTCATTTCGCTAAATGTAATTATTTTAATACAGAATAGTAACCCAAAATCTGGGTGATTTTAGACGTGTGAGTAATATAATGAAGTTATTTTTAAAAGTAACCCCACACCGCACAAGAGAGACAGATTCTACGTGTGTTTTAGGATTTGCTGCGGTCAGTGATGAATTTTATTTTTTTTTTGCTCAGCTCATTTCTATCACCTAGGAGCTTTTTGACAAAAGAAACCTCTCTAAATACACTTGTGCATTTAAACAGAGATTTATAAGAAAGCAGGTTTTCTACCTTATTCCAGTTTTGTACATGCATGTAAAAGCACTTACTGTTACACTAGCACAAAAGTTTGATATTTTCTGTCTACTCAAAAAAACTGAAATTATTTCTGTTAACACAGATGATAATTAGAAATCATTTTACTATTTTTAATTAAAAAGTTAAAAACAGAAAAGCCCAATTATGATTTTTGTTTTGTCATGGGAGGGCCCTAGGGTGACACTTTTCCCCTTTATACTCTTACTTATGTAGACCTTAAAACATATTCTTACCAAAATAGTTCATCACTTCCCAATTCCTGTAACTTCAGATAATTAGACAGAGCTCCATGACAGGCAAGAGAAGATTATAGGTCAAATACACAGTGTCAGAAAATAAAATAAAGTGTGAACACCGCGCAGACCCTCTGCCCATGACGGATGGATCTTTTAAAGTTAAAGGATTTTTAAAGATTAGCTTGTAAAGCTTGAGATAACTACTAGTTCAGCCCTTTAAAAATCACACATTGTTAAATAATATGCAGTAGTTCCCTTTTAGATCACTTTTGAGACATCTAAAAAATCTAGCCTGGGCTGTATAATTTGTAATTATAATACTTAATATAATTTGTATAACAATCCCACATTTTAAATACAGGTATCTTCAGCTGACCCTAAGGACCCGCATGCCTCAGGGAGCGGGTGATGGTTCCAGCAGGGGCCGATTTCACATATATACAGAGCTTAACCTTAGGGCCTATTTTTCTGGATTCAAACTCACCCCAGATTTTAAATAATCAAATACATGTATCTTCCATCTCACAGAAAATCCTCAAGCAGCAGGTTTGCCAGAGAGAGAAAGACCAAGTAGCATTTCTCAGCCCCAGCTTTTAGCCAACCCCTGCGAGCAGCCCCTCCTCTCTACACACAGAAAGTAAAGTCAGGTATGGGAGGACTCTGTGAGTTCGCTTGCAAACAACTGAGCCCGCCCGTTTCGAGCATCCATCCCCCATAGCTTCTCACTTCAGCTGTGCAACTCATAGGACGACTCCCACGGCGCTGAGGAAATTCTTTGAGGTCCTTTGAAGCACCCAGAGGTTATTTTTCATCTCTTTTAATTAAGGGAGTTTAGAATCACCCTTTTCAGAGAGCCATCCCCACTCCAATTATTTTAGACCGATTTCTCAACTGTCAACTTGCTGTCTGCAAGTTCCTTCCTCCGGCCCCAGCCTGTTCGTGAGCGCTCAGAACGTCTGTCCGTGGAATGTACTTTATTTTTCAAGGTGATGCATGAGATAACTAGTTTGATATAAGCCTTGTAAAAATCACACAGACGTATGCCGCAGTTCCCTTTTACATCATGTTTGAGATGTATAAAACGTCTAGCCTGGGCTGATTGGCGGCTGATACCAAAAATGTTCACCTATATACACAGCTTAACTTTAGGGTTTATTTTCCGGGGGCTGTCTAAAATCAGACAAATGAGCAAACCCCTAATTTCCTTAATTACATTATCCTCCAGGCTGAGTAATGAACCACGTCCTGTACGTGTCGAGATGCCAGCCCATACCTGCCATCCCTTACACTATACAGTATAACATGTTTGGTTGCTCATTTTGTAAGTATAATATAATGAAGTTATTTTTAAAAGTAACACCACACCGCTCAGAGAGACAGATTCCACGTGTTTTTGGATTTGCTGTGGTCAGTGATTTTTTAATTTTTTGCTTAGCTCATTTCTATCACCTAATGTGCTGGTTTAACTAGAGGCCTTTAAAACACCCTTTGGCAAGCCACGAATACGTCGGTCATTTTTTCAACTGTTTCCAAGGCACATAGCCCCCACAGCGTCTATATGAACTTCTTAGAAAAATGATTTATTTTATCTTTGTATAGGATTAAATGAAATATAACTGTTCTTCATGCAGACTATTCATGATTATTATAGGCGCCAAACGAGTATGTTTTTAAAAACGGATCGCTGAATCCTTAATATTTCCAAGTTGATTCTGAAGTGCGTGCGTGCGTGAGCGCGCTCGTGCGTGCGTATAATATAAGATACAGCATTTTTTTAATTTCTGTCTACGTGTACGACGATTAATGTACAAATTCATAGGACTGAAGCAAACAATTGTAGTTTTTCATACCGAAAAGGGTAATCCAATCGAGTAGTTTTTGTCTCAGAGTCTGAAAATTCAAACAGGGGTCTCTCCTCTGAGAATATTCAGGAGTGGCTTTAAAGCGCAGGCCGGTGGTGCATTAACTCTGACATAATAAAAGTATTCTGAACTACTTGCAGAAGGGACTCGCTTGTGAAATGCCTACTCTTTCGAAACGGCCTCTCTCTGTACGGAGCCGACTGTTTTTAAGAGGCTGAGATAACGTAACATTTTTGCTTTATAAACTCTCATTTGGACAAGACTCCAGGAGCTTACTGTAACGGTGTTTTCATTCATTTCGCTAAATGTAATTATTTTAATACAGAATAGTAATCCAAATCTGGGTGATTTTAGACGTGTGAGTAATATAATGAAGTTATTTTTAAAAGTAACCCCACACCGCACAAGAGAGACAGATTCTACGTGTGTTTTAGGATTTGCTGCGGTCAGTGATTTTTTTTTTTTGCTTAGCTCATTTCTATCACCTAGGAGCCTTTGGACAAAGGAAAACTCTGTAAATACACTTATGCATTTAAACGGAGATTTATAAGAATGCACAGGAGGCCGTAGTGAGGTGTGCTGGTTTAACGAGAGGCAGGGGATGTAAGTAGCCCTTTTTGCCCCTCCGAAGTTCATAGAACTAAAATCATTTTTTTTAAATCAGCAGCTTTAGCTCATGCTAGTGACCTCATAAATGGGAGCCAACTGCTCAGCACGCTTGTATAGCTCACAAAATAACAGAACTAATTACTCTTTCTGCTTAAACTAATGATCAAATATTCGGGTAATTCTTAATGAAACACTAAAGCGTTAGTGAACAAAAATAAATCTTCAGTAGCCAAGTAAAATGACCAGTTGCTTTAACATGAAAATAAAGCATCTAAAAGCATCTTTGTAAAGGTCCAATTTTCAAACATCATAAGAAAAATCCTTGTTTCCCAAAGAGTTCTGCCCATTTTTCCAACAGTTTCCTTGACTGATCTTTGGAATCATCAGGGCCTTTCTGATCACATCCACCCCAAACATAGCATAGAACTTAATTTCTGTACTCATTTTAAATGATAATAGCCAGTATAAAGTCCCTAAAGGAACTGGAGACATCAAATATCTTCTACCATATATCTTTTCTTGCCAGCCCAAGTCATTCAGATTCTGCTTACAACACAAATGTACGATTATTTTTTCTCAAATGGCCAAATCTTTTCTTTTTTTCATATCTTCGAGCCCCCTTTTTGTTACTTCGCGCCCCCTAGGGGATCGCCCACAGTTTGAGAATCACTGTGTAGGGTTTAATTTTGTAAAACACTCTGCGGCATTTCAAACTAAGTTAGATTCCTTTGTTTCTTCAGCCGTCCATCGGTGTTCCATTTTTGTTATAAATTGAATTTAGTCTCTCTTCATTTACTAAGCATTTTATATGATGATTAGAAAACAGTTATCTTGTTCAGGCTTTAATTTAAAACAGCATTTTCATCAACAAGTTATAACCACTTTGGTAGTCAGGGGGCTTTGTATAATACAACGTTTTAGAAATTCTGTGAATGCTTGGTAATAGCCTTCCATTTTACATCAGTTATGAACCCCTGAAAATAAGAACGGTTATAGGAGGTTATAGGAGCAGATACACTACAAGGCTGATGCTTAGGCTTTGGACACGTTAGGCCAATCAGGATGGAAAATGTTTTTAGTGAATAGTTACATCATAGCTATTATATGTGTTAGCACAAGGATTAAAATTTTACTAAAACTGTGAGGTTTATCCTTTCTTTTAGGTAGTCCAGGAGACATAGGACAGCTGTCATGGAAAATTGCTTTCCTCTCTGTTTGTGAAAAAGCCCCCTTGGTTTTCGTAGCATTCAGGGTGAAAGGGATGTAAGTTTGAACTGTGATTCCAAGAGTCAACAAGTGTCTGCAAACTTCTTGAATACGAGTCCAAGGACCAGGGTTTGCGCAGGGGTCATAGTCAGGGGTAGAGTTACGCTAGACATTATTATTCCAAAATGAAACATTGACTCACCTCTATCACAAAGATAAGACAGTACAAACTAAAATGTACAAATACTAAGTGACAGAAGAGATTAAAAAACATCTTAAGACCGGATCACACCAAGCTCACCGCACACTACAACAGAACCTCCGTGTTCTGCGGTATATTATCAGCTAAACTGTCATCTATGTAGGCAGTTCCACGGGATTGCAAAGAGTTGGGGAAAACATTATTTAACATCTGCTAGTATGAGGCTAATTAACATTAGCCGGTTATTGTTATGAATCTTATCTGACACCCAAAGTCAGGCTTGTGTTCCTCCTGATTCAGGAAGAACATTAAATATTGGAGTTTAGAATATGAACTAGACTGATAGTCTTGATGGTAAGGACATTTGTGCCAAAATAAAATAAATAATTATGAAGTAAATAACCACATGAAAAAGTGGAGTGATTACAATTTGAAAAACTGCCATGATGTGTAAAAACATTTGAAATAAATAAGAAGCTTTTTTGACATGCACAGTCCAGAATAGTCTGAATGTGTCTTAAAGAGTTCATTTTTAAATAAAACTTAAAAAGGAAAATTAAAAATATTAAATCTGAATGAAACACAGAAGTACCATTTAATGATATCAATTAAGGTTAAGTATTATCAAGCACCGGCATCTATTTATCAGGTTTATTTAATTTAGTTATAAACAAAATGATTGTTGGCATTTGGCTTTGAAATTAACAATAGTTTGATAGAGCTTTAAGAATGAGAATGCAAGACAAACCTCTACACTCTATAACAAAATGTTGCTGTTCCAATAGGAATATCTCGGATCTCTGTTTTATTTTAACCTTTTGACAAGAAGCCCCTGGTCAGGGAAATATACCACCTATATTGAAAATGAACAGTGCCGACATGCTAACTAAATAGATATAATCTAAGGTATTTTAGAATATGGCCCTGGGCGCTAACCCCATGATTCTGACCAACTAAAGGGTCTGCACTCAATTGTCCAACTTCCTGCGGGTGCTATGGATCTTGGAATGGAGACGGCAAAAGATTCTCTAATCTTTACTCTGTAATGGTCCATATGACGGAGATCTAGCGCCTGTGTCCGCAGTGTTAACCGGTCATGGGACATGATGTTCAAAATTCACCTAGGGTTTTTCAAAAGAGATAGGATGAGTGCGGCGTGTGTTCTGTATTCTCTTTACTGTATTAACTATTCACAGTGACCATACCCCGAGACCTTAGGTTTTTTATGCCGAAGTACCGAAGAACCTACATTCTGATACAGAAAAATAAATATAGAGATAGATAAATGTCGATACAAGTTAAGTAGGTATCATAAAGTGTCATGAGAATAAAATCTGATTTTTTAATGATTAGCAGACCAAAGAACTGGCCATTTGAGAAAAAATAATCGCACATTTGTGTTGTAACCAGAATCTGAATGACTTCGGCCGGCAAAAAAGATATAGGGTAAAAGATATCAGATGTCTCCGGTTCCTTTAGAGACTTTATACTGGCTATTCTCATTTAAAATGAGTACAGAAATTAAGTTCTATGCTATGCTATGTGGTGGATGTGATCAGAAAGGCACTGATGCTTCCAAAGACCTCTTTTGGAAACAAGGATTTTTCTTATAACGTTTTAAAATCGGACCTTTACAAAGATGCTTTTAGATGCTTTATTTTCAAAAGATGCTTTATTTTCATGTTAAAGCAACCGGTCATTTTACTTGGCTACTGAACATGTATTTAATTAAGAATTACCCGAATATTTGATCATTAGTTTAAGCAGAAAGAGTAATTAGCTCTGCTATTTTGTGAGCTATACAAGCGTGCTGAGCGGTTGGCTCCCATTTTTGAGGTCACTAGCATGAGCTAAAGCTGCTGATTTAAAAAAAAAAAACATGATTTTAGTTCTATGAACTTCGGAGGGGCAAAAGGTCCTACTTACATCCCCTAACTATAGTTGAACAAGCACACCCCACTACGGCCTCCTGTGCATTCTTATAAATCTCCGTTTAAATGCACAAGTGTATTTAGAGAGGTTTCTTTTGTCAAAAAGCTCCTAGGTGATAGAAATGAGCTGAGCAAAAAAAAAAATAAAATTCATCACTGACCGCAGCAAATCCTAAAACACACGTAGAATCTGTCTCTCTTGTGCGGTGTGGGGTTACTTTTAAAAATAACTTCATTATATTACTCACACGTCTAAAATCACCCAGATTTTGGGTTACTATTCTGTATTAAAATAATTACATTTAGCGAAATGAATGAATGAAAACACCGTTACAGTCATTTCCTGGAGTCTGTCTCTAACCGGCTGTCCAAATGAGAGTTTATAAAACAAAAATGTTTTGTTATCTCAACCTTTTAAAAACAGGCGGCTCCGTACAGAGAGAGGCCGTTTCGAAAGAGTAGGCATTTCACCACCAGGTCCCTTCTGCAAGTAGTTCAGAATACTTTTATTATGTCAGAGTTACTGCACCACCGGCCTGCGCTTTAAAGCCTCTCCTGAATATTCTCAATGGAGAGGGCCCCTAAGGTTAAGCTCTGTATATATGTGAACATTTTTGATATCAGCCACCAATCAGCCCAGGCTAGATTTTTAGACGTCTCAAACATGCTTTAAAAGGGAACTACTGCATATTATTTAACTATGTGTGATTTTTAAAGGGCTGAACTAGTAGTTATCTCAAGCTTTACAAGCTAATCTTTAAAAATCCCTTAACTTTAAAAGATCCATCCATCATAGACAGAGGGTCTGCGTGGTCTCGAGCCCATTGACGTATGGGTTAGGGGAGTTTACAGACAGCTGTTGACAAGCGGGCGATCTCACAGGGGCTCACCCGGCTGGAATGGGTGCTTGAAGCACACAACTATGTGGAGGCGATTGCGCTCCACGCTGCAGCAGGGTCTGTCTCAGCCCGTGTCTGCGCTCTGAGAGAGAGAGAGAGAGAGAGAGAGACAGAGCACACAGGCCTTCTTGCAAGGGGGTCTGCTAAAAGCGGGGCTGCTTCATTGCTAAGAATGTTTTTACTGCAGAGTCTGTCACTGGGAACCTGATTCAATGTTGGTTGAGGAATTTCTGTGAGATGGAAAAGGATGGACCTGTAAGTGATAAAGCAAAGATGAGATAGATATTTTAATGGCGTGTTCATATTAAAATCATAGAACCAAAGAAAATCCTTCGCTTTTTTATACAGTACTTTCAGAAGTGGCTGGGAAGTGGTGAGGAGACCGGCCGCTAGGTGCGGCCTGAACCCGGGGGGCCCAGAAACAGGGTGCGATCACGCTGACTGACTCAGACCGTGTCTTTGATCCGACGGTTTGTTATCTGTGTGTGTGAGCTGGAAAAAAAAAAAAAAAGCAGCTTGACTTAGTTTGAAGCAAAGATGAGATGTTTTAATGGTGTGCTCATCTTAAAATCGTAGATAGAACAAAGGGCTTAGCTTTTTAGGCTTTCGGCAGGGAAGTGTGGGGGACTGGGAAGTCTGGGTGACCGGGAAGTGTGGGGCACCTATGGTTAAATGCGGCCTGACTCAGACCGTGTGTGTGTTATCTGTGTGTGTGTGAGCTGGAAAAATGCAGGTTTTTGAAGTAAAGATGAGATGTTTTAATGGTGTGCTCATCTTAAAATCGTAGATAGAACAAAATGCTTCGCTTTTTATAGGGCCTTTTCAGAACTGGCCGGTAAGTATCGGGGGACTGGGAGGTCTGGGGAGGCCGTCCATCAGGTGCCTCTGGGTCCGAGGCAGTCCCTTTTAGGCCGTCAGGGTACAGAACATCCTCGGGTCGGTACTGGGGCGACTTTAGGCTAGTCTGAGCCGATCAGGACAGGCCTCGGGCCTGTCTGGGCTTGTGCCAGAGAAAGGGCGGGGGCCGAGACAGCCCCCGGGCATGTCCGAGCTTGTCGAGGTAAAGGCTGTAACACGCCCGGGCTTGTCTTTCGGGAGAGGGGGGCTGAGCGGGTTCAAACAGCGGGCAGACATCCGTCACACGGTCCGTTGACAGTTTATTTCGCCCGGCAGGTGCAATCCGGGTTCAACCAGCGGTCAGACATCCATGACACGGTCCGTTGACAGTTTATGGAACCAATCAGGGGCCAGGGGAGGGTTCAAGGAGGAGTCGGGGAGGGGACGGGAAGTCTTTCACCAATCCGACGCCGGGGGGCGGTGCCAACGGGGCGGAGAGAGGCACGTGGAGGCGGGAATTCCGACGTGACGTCATCAGGAGGCGACGGGGCGGGACTTCCGGTCTTGCGTCAGCGGGGCGGCACTTTCGGTATGACGTAATAGGGGCGGGGCTTAAAAGTCATTAATCATTATGATGGACAGCTCTAATTGCGATTTTGACACTTGCCGCCTGCCTATAACCACTCGCATCATTGTGAAGTTCAGAGGGTTTCTGCCATCACGTCGTGTCACACTTCAAACTAAACAATGTGGATCGTTTCTGTGAAATATTAATATTAAAATTTACGTTGTGTTCAGGTCTGTGGGAACCATTTAACATGTGGACAACATTCAAATCATCAAGATCTGTGGTAATTGAAAACAGCTTTTCGTTTATATTCATGAAACGAAATATACTATATAATTACAATGTTTACACCACGTTAGAGTTAATAATAAAAGCGTTTACGTTTTTTTAAAATGTACTATGCATGTATGCAATAACCAATTTAGAATAAACATTTAAGCCAATCTAATATTTTTAAACATGTATGTGAAGAAAACGGCAATACATATTCTACACTGAATTATGCTCTATATTAATTGCCTTATATAGAACTGCTCTAGTTTTTGTCACTTATTATTATAAACGATTGGCCATCCAAAGAAAAGAATAAAAATACTAAGAGCACAATTTATTTATATAGCACCCTTCTTATGCCCAAAATTCAGAAAGAACAACAGGACTGATATAACATTGGCTACAAATAATATATAAGATAAATACAATATCCAAACCTAATTAACTACAGGTTCACAGGGGTCTGCTGGAGCCAATCCCAGCCAACACAGGGCGCAAGGCAGGAAACAAACCCATGGCAGGACCAGGGAAGCGAACCCAGGTCTCCTAGCTGCGAGGCAGCAGCGCTACCCACCACGCCACTGTGCTGCCATATACAAAACATTCAAATAGAATAAAAGACAACAATGCAGACTAAAATACAACATATAATACTACTACAATAAATTCTTGAACAAATAACATAAATTGTGACAAAAATTCAAACCCTGAGTACCTGGACAGATAAAGGGGGTGAACTGAAAGAAGTGGCCAAATGTCAGGTCTGTTTAATGTCCTCCTAAACAAATGAGTTAAAAACAAATGAATAGAGCCAGCTGATGTCATTAATTTTGGGAGATCATTCCACAGTCAGGGTGCAATACAGCTGAAGACCCTGCTGTCATCCACAGAGTGCAGGTTAGTGAGAGGACCCTGGTGGGCAGGTTAAGAACAGAATTTGATATTCAATCCTGTAAGACACAGGGAGTGAAGGTCCAGCAGGATGGCTGTGATGTGCTCGCTGTTGGTGGTCCGTGTCAGGACTGTTGCAGTTGAGTTTTTTGAGTTATCTGTAGCTGTGATATAAGATTATATTATTATAAAATTAAGATAATTATTATATTATAAATTAAGGCATGAGGGATGTCCTGGACATGACATAAGCTACATAGTGTCTGATGATGGGTCCAAGGATTTCATCCCAGTGCCTAATGGCAGTCAAGGTGCACACAGCTGTCTAGCCTGTAGAGGTCTCTGTGTCCCTCCATGGATACACCTCCCCAGACTGACCATCACTGACCCCTCACCAAACCGGTCATGCTGAACGATTTTACGGGCAGCATCACATTCTCTACGGCTTCTCCAGACCCTTTCACGTCTGTCACATGTGCTCAGGGTGAACCTGCTCTCATCTGTGAAAAGCACAGGACACTCACCAGTGGTGGACCTGACAATTCTGGTATTCTATGGCAAATGCCAATCAAGCTCCACGGGGCCCACTAGAGAATGTCGGGCCCTAACCCTAACCCTCATGAAGTCTGTTTCTTTATGACATTCGTACCAGTGGCCTGCCCGCTGGAGGTAATTTTGTAGACTCTGCCAGTGCTCATTCTGTTCCTCCGGTCCTGCTGATGGGATAAGGACCTTCTCTGGCCCTGTCCAGTTCTCCTAGAGTGTCTGTCTCCTGAAATCTCCTCCATGCCCTTGAGACTGTGCTGGGAGACACAGCAAACCTTCTGGCAATGGCATGTGGTATAGATGTAACGTCCTGGAGAAGCTGGACTACCTGTGCCAGCTCTGTAGGGTCCAGGTATGGCCTCAGGCTATCAGTAGTGACACTGACCGTATCCAAATGCAAAACGAGTGACAAAACAGATGAGGAGGGAAAAATGTCAGTGGCCTCCCTCCAGCTGTTAACCCATCATTCCTGTTTGGGGTGCCCGATGTTGCCACCCTTTAGTGCACCAAAGCAGCTGAAACTGATGACAGCCCCTCTGCTACTTCAATGAGCAGATCAATAGCCCAGAAGTGTCATTGACTTGATGCTATACTTGGATTAAAAAGGGTTCCTTTAATTTTTTGAGCAGTTTATTTTAATGAAATATTGTCATTTTTTAAGTCACTACACACATTACAGAGATCCACTCAATGATAGTTTAGATAGCCAGCCTCACACTTCAGTCCTTCACAAATGGCAGCAGTTTACAAACATCGTAATTTAATTTCTCTTTGAGAAGCATGAAAGATCATTGTGTTGAATCTCAACTCATGATGACATTTTTGTTGCGTATGTACTATTGAGGGACTTTTTTTTTTTTTTAATCAGATGGTCACTTTATTTTAACAAGCAAAGTAAATAACCTGTTTACTCTTCACCCTCCGATCACATTCTATTTGTTTATCAAGCAGAACTGAATATTTTCATTTTCTACACAATCCTGTAATAAGTGTAGACTTGACACAGTGAGACACACAAACACACTGACTATGCACACGCACTACGGGTGCCGGCATGGACTGTTGAATCAACACAATGGCTGCACATGCTGGGGTCTTTGGCACATGTCGTCCCAGTAGCATGTGAGGTGTCACCAATGGTTTACCCTGCTCCTCTCCTTCTCCCTGTTCCAGTCTCGGTTCAAAGTTGTTGAGATGACAAAAGTATTTTTTTCTGAGATGTTCAATATGTTGAAAAAATTGTCTGTGGCCAGCATCCAGCGTAATGCTTTGTCTAAATTCTCCACTCCTCTTTTTGTAGCATTAGCATCCATTATCATTTCTGGCCATGGCATCTTCTATCCCTGTGCAGGTCACATTGTGCACCAAGGATGTGTCATTTACAGTATTTAGACAAACCTGAAGGTTTTCACTGGCCAAAGTCTGTGTGGCCAGTATGGAAAATAAAATGAGTATATTCATGTATTAGCATAAATAAATAAGCATTAACCTTAGTGCAAATATTAATGCAAGTTAAATCTGCTAAACATAGTTAAATAAAGGCCCATACCATATTTCTTTTTTAATTACAGCTTAGCTTTAGCTGCCAATAAAACCTAGCGAGAAAGCACGATGAGATAACAACAGCTCAAGGATGGAAGAAGGGAAAACACCTGTTGGCTCTTAGCCGACCTAAAAATAAGCGAAGCAGAAAAATAAAGATAATTGACAGAAAATAAGAAATATTGGTAGTTTTAATAAAAGTTAATTAGGCCAGCTCCAGAGAAAGGGAGAAAGGAGTCAGGGGAAAGCAGCGAATAGGCACAGCATTCCGCAGAGATCCCCACTCACCCTCCCCAGCTAAACATCCAATCACTGTTAGTATGCAAATGACCCGGTGTCAGGTTTCTCAGTTGGCAGGGCTGTGCAGCAGCGGGACGGCAGGCTTTGAGGAAGCAGCAAATCTCTGTCGTCAAAATCACAGCAACTGGTGAGATAATTAACAACAACTGAAACATACATCTATATTTGTACGGTCAATGGGGGACTAGTCCATTGTTCTTCTCACAGTTTCAGTCTGGTAGAGAAGTGTTTCTTTCTCGATCCCACAAGCACCACAGTGAGCCTGCGTGCTACTTAGAGCGACTGGAGGACCTGTGTCTGTCTGTCTGTCTGTCAGACCCTGACACAAAGCCCCATCCCAGCTTGCAACTCTGCACTCAACAGTTTTCTCGTTTCATATACTGATGTAATCACAGCGATTTTAGTAAAGCTTGTTCACTTTCCACCCCAGCTTTCAGCGGCTCACAAAGAGAAAGTTAACGCAGTGAGATGCGCACTTTTTACGAAGCTTTTAAAAATTGTGGTCCTGCTCCTGCCTGTACCAATAACAGTAGCAATGATGCTGCTGCTGGTACATCAGAGACAGCAGCTGGCTTGTCTACTCCTGTGGCATCAACAGGCACTGCTTCTCCTGTACCTCTGCCAACAATTGCTGCCCCAAAGCAACCCGCTCAGCTTACCCAGTGACTTAACCTTCCTCTTATGTTAGCTTTCTGTTACTATCTCTTATGTTGACGGGTCAGTTTTGACCCGTGTCTTTAATCAGCCATATTACCCTCAAAACAATTATTTTATCATCCAATTTTTTTCCTTACCTCTTGGTTACTTTGTTACGCTTCCTTGTCCATTAAAAGAATGTTTTTAATATTTTTGCTGTGACCTCATGAGCTTTTACTTTAACAGCATACCTCCCGTTTTCAATTTAAAAAAAATGATTAAATGAACCTCAAGAGAATTATTTAAATAAATAAAAGGTTGTTATGTTACCTGACTATTACTGAGGGGTATTAGAACACATCTCTTAAATACATTTGTTATATATATATTTTTTATTATAATATTAATCACTATAGCAACATCTATGGTGTTACGGGTCAAATTTGACCCATATATATTTATTTCAAAGAAAAGGCAAAAAAAGTATTTTCAAAAATAACTTTAATATAAATGGAAAGCTAAACAAGTAAATCTCAAAATGTGGATTTGCAAGGTCAAACAAACAACGGACAATCAAGCAAATCAAACCAACAGAAATGAGGCACTAGTTCCAAAAAACGTCTTTGTGTGCAAGAACATGCATGTGCATTTAGATGCATGTGTGGCAAAAAGTGACACTTTTAGTGTGTTCTTTGCAAATCTATTTTTTGCAGTAGAAGCAGAATACGTTTGTCTTTATTGCCGGGCAGACCTGACACGCCTTTCTTTTAGAATCAGGTGGCCTCAGTGGTTTTGGTTGTGGCTGTGGCTGTGTAGGTTGATGTTGAGGCAGTGCTGGCCGAAGAGGATGCTGGCACTGATGCTCTTTGTGTTGCTGATGGTGTGGAAGGAGTGCTATGTGAGCTCTGCTCTGCAGCTGTCTGACCAAGGCTGCAGCGGCTGGGTTCCGGGGCAGCCGTTCCCTTCGCTCAATGTGTGCCTTGACAAGGGAACTTCCTAACTCCTCAAGAAACATTCTCTGCTTGTTTTTTCTGGTTGAGTTCCACCCTAGGTGAGTGTGGGTCCACAACACAAATGCATTGTATGTAGACACATCTAGAATGTTATAAAACACAACCATTGGCCATCTCCTGGTCATTCTCTGGCAAGTGTAGGTGGCAGTCAGCTTGTCCAGGTTATCCACTCCACCTTTGTTTTTATTATAGTCCAAGATAATTATGGGCTTTTTGTCACTTGCTGATGATACAGCTGCATCTTTGTGAAAAGTGGACATAAGTATCACACTCGTATTTTTTGGACAATATGAAACAACCATGGTGGTGTCTAGAAAAGCAAATTTTGAAGAAAGTGGAGCCCTGTCCTTCACCTGCAAAATTTCGGCAGGCAGCTCAGGTTTATTTTTTTTTACTGTGCCCACCATGGTAAGTTTCCACCTGAGAAGTTCTTGTCCAAGGTCGTAGCTGGTAAAGAAATTGTCACATGTGATATTGTGACCCCGCAGTCCAGTCGTCATATCGAGGACAACACGTTTTCCTTGATTTTTCTCAGGAATACCATCTTGCATGTTTGCCTGTGTAAATCTGCAGATTCCATGCATAGCTGGTTTTTGCATCACAGGTTCCCTAAATTTTTATGCCGTATTTCCCCGGCTTACTAGGCATGTACTGCCGGAAAGGGCATTTTCCACAGAAAGGGACAAAACGTTCATCTACTGTTACCTCTGGCCCTGGGTTGAACATCAGTGGAAGGAGCTGCACCCACCTTTCCCAGACATCCCTGATGGGAGCAAGCTTGTCAGATTTTTCTCTACTTTCTCTGTTGTCAAATCTAAGGACTACTGATATCATTCGAAATGACTGAAGTGACATTGTTGCCCGGAAAATATTTCTGCCTGTCGACGTATCAGTGGCCTCATTGCTGGATTTGTAAAAACCAACAAGAAGAAGAAGAGCACCAATATAAGCATCCAGGTATTCCTCATCGATGTCATTCCACATGTCGCCATGAACCTTTTTCCTTCAAGGTTTGTCAAAGCAATCATGACTTTCTTTAGTGACAATGGCATAAACAGATCAAAACATGTCTTGATATCACTTACTCTCGTCACAGCAAACCTAGTGATTCCCGGGGTCATTTTGATGACGTTTGCAGCAGCTGCCCTGCCATGTAAGTCAGGAGGTACTGAGCTCCAAGAGATGTTACCACTTTTGGATTTGAATGTTTCAGCAGGAGTGAGTGCAGCTTCAGCATCGGTGACCTCCTCATCAGACTCATCAGATGTGTCTGTGCCTTGTGGTAGATACTCTACAATGTCTTCCTCCTCGGAAACCTGCTCATCTGTATCACTATGCTGTTCTGTGTCCTCTGCCTCATTTTCAGAAAAGTTATGATCCAGAGCTTGGCTTACTGGAAATCTTCTTCTCATTTTGACTGCTGCAAACAGGAGATGTGTACTCTGCAAGTCACCAACGCTAAACTAAATTTGTCTTATGCAAGCCTTACATGTCTGAACATGTCTGTCTTTGTTTGTTCAGGCAAGGAGACACACAGGCAAAGAGAGAAGCCCCTCAAAGTGTGTTTATGATTTTTGTTTTGACCCTAACTGTTGTTTTATAACCTTAAATTATAACTGGGTCAAAACTGACCCTACCAACACAAAGGTAATAATTTTCACCAGAGCATTTTATAATTTAGTACAATTGTTTTTTTTTTTTGTTTTATTTTAATTAAATGCAGATTCCTTACAAAGTCAAAAAGCCTTGATGCAATAAACAAAATTAGGTAGTAGTTTTATGCATTTAAAAAGTAAAATGGGTTGGTGCTGACCCTAACACAAGAGGAAGGTTTAAATGGCAATACACCATCCCGGCCAATACTGGGTAGTTACCCCAAACGTGTATTTGGTGGTACAACATTAAGATCATTCAGTCCTGCTTGGTACCGCACACGACCATGGCTGGAGTACTCTGTTGTGCGGGACACATGCTTCTGTTTCCCATGTCGGAAATATGGCAGCACTGTTAATGATAGGGATGTAGTTTTACCTTAACTGGTTTTAACAGCTGGAAAGCAGCACCATATCGAGACAAGGGGCTACTGAGGCATGTGTCCAGCCACAACCATGTGTATGCTTCAACCATCTGGACTGAGCATAAAAGCAGAGAGGCCACGGGGGGGGGACTATGGATTCAATGTTGGTTGGTAAAACACAACTTGAAAAAAAAAAACATTACTATGTCAAGAGTATTAGTAGTGCTGTAAGGCTTCTCTGTGTAAATGAGTTGGGGCTCCGTGGGACTGCAGAAACCTTGAGACATGAAGCAACGGGTAATGATGATGACATTGCTTCAGGTATTTTTCTAAACCTGATGGAATATACCTTAGAGAAGGATGAGAAGCTAGCAAGCATTGCTAAGGGTGTCCCAAAAAATGCAAAATGCACATCGCAGGATATCCAAAATGATTATCCAAACACTGGCTGACATGGTGCTTGGAGAGGTCAGGAAAAATATGAATGCTGATTCTGCAGGGTTTTGCCTCAAAAGTGATGAGACCAGGAATAGGTGCAATGTGATAATATGGTTTTCACAGAAATTCTGTGCCAGAGGAGCATCTTATTGGGTTGCTCGACTAGAAAACAGCTTGATGCAGAGTACATCACCTCTGAGATGCTGTTCCACCTTTGTGTTGCTGGCTAGAGTGCTGACAGGATACTGAGCCAGTGTTATGATGGGCTTAGAGGTGGTGTACAAGCTCTGCTCCAAAAGAGGCTTGACAGATATGTTCCATACTTCCACTGCTACAACCACCAACTGCACTTAGTGCTTGTGCATTCCATGCAGAGTGAGCCGTGTGCAAAAAGATTTTTTAGCCTATCTAGTTCACGCTACAGCTTTTTTCACCACCACTATGTGCTCAATAAACACGATGCACCTTACTTGTCTAAAAAGGCTGCTTGAGATCAGATGGACAAGTCACTATGAGGTGACAAGGTGCACTGTGGACAATCAAGAACAAATCCTTAGTATCCTATCTGAGATGACAGAGGATGATGATGCTGCAGTTGACCTGTGCACGAGGCATCAGGCCTGCTATGCCAAATTAAGAGGCATCACTTCTTTGAGATTGGAAAGTTCCCAGTGCGGATGCTTGGTGTCTTGAAACCAGCAAATGCAATTCTACAGTCTCAGTCAGTCGATCTGTGCAGTGCTTCTGAGGTTGTTAGTGCAGCACGGGACTCCTTAAAAAACATCCGTGAGGAGGACTGTTGAGGAGTGTCATCTCTTGCTGAGGATGAGTCACATGCAACAAAGAGGAGGAGAGCAATGAGCAAACACTCTCAACTTTGGGCCATGCAGACTCTGGTGACCCTACCATTTCCCCCCATCAGTCTCTGAAAAGATCCCTGCTCAACATCCTTGACAGGGCCATTTCAGAAATGGAAACTAGACTTTCACACAAGAATATTGACCAGATGAGAGCCATATCTAGTCTTGCCCCCAAATCTAGCACATTTCTAGATCATCTGGCTGTGATGGCTGGCACTGTAGCAGATGTCGTAAGACTGAAAAATGAAGTTTTTGTGGCAAAAAAGATGTTGCTCAAAAATGTTCAAAGGAAACAGACCTGTCCACTGTGTGTAAACTCCAGCAGAAGTACAAGGAAGCCTTTAATGAGTTGCATAAATTGTGTGTAACAGCCCTGGTCATTGGTGTGTCTTCAGCATCGTGTGAGAGTTCCTTCTCCACTTTGTCACGGGTCCTAACCCCCATTCGTCACACCATGTTACATAAAAGAAAGAGGGATTTGGTGATCTTGGCCCATGAGAAGTCCATAACAAATAACTTGGATATGGATGAACTTGTAAGAGTTTTTGCAAAGAGAAACAGGAGACTGTTGTTGTAGAGTGGATTGAGTAGAAAGGAGAGTGGATATTTTATTTTATTCTTTACTTTATTTTTTTATTCTATTTTTCAGTTTTATCTTTCAAGACTTGGTGAATTGATTTTGTTTTTATAACTTGGCCTACCCTTTTTAGTTTTGTTAATATTGGCAACAGTGAGAAGTGTTATTGTTGGGTTTGAATATATTTGATATAGGCCATCCAGTTAAGGTAAATGTCATGTTTTTAGTTGTTATAATCTGATGAGGAATATTTTATTTTATTTTTTGTTTTTTATTTTTCAGTTTTCCTCCTGAGGGATTGCCACCTTATCGTGGTCAGGGGGTTTGCGTGCCTCAGTGATCCTAAGAGCTACACCAGCAGAAGCTTAGCCTTCAGGTGGGGCACCCAAGATGGACAGGTCTTAGGGTAGAGAGGCAAAGTGCAATCCAATTATATGACAAAACAGTTATCCAGAGCACCCCCATCCCTTTCCCCTCTCGTCATCACCATGTGCCCCTTCACATTTCTGTCTGCCACCTCATATATGCCTGTCTAGAACTGGCCCAAGTCAGAATGATAAGAAATAATTTATAAACTGTGATTTTTGAACTGTTCAGGGTTCAGCCTGATTTTGCTGAAGTGGGTTGAGTCCGTGTTGTTGTTTTATTGCAATAAAACAATATACTCTGTTTGACCATCCTCTTGACTCCTAGAGCCTTAATTCCAGGTGAAAACTTTTTGGTGCGTCTTTTGCTCCGACGATTTTCTCTTCATCAGATTCTGGCGACCCGACACGATGAAGAAAAAGGCAGCTGACATCTGGCGGCGGACGGTGCTCTGCGAAATGAACACAGATGGTGATCACCTAAAGAGGTAAGCGATATTTTGCTCAAATTTATTTGTGTGAAGTTTCAAAAGAGCACCTGTCTCTCTAACGGAAACAGTGGCAGAAAGCCTCTCTAAAAGAACAAGGTAGGACGAGAAGATGGGCACACAGACTTAAACTGAATGTGTGAAGGCTGTACAGCTGATGTAACTGTGATTGTACGAATGTTATGTGCAGTAAATAATGGGAATTTGAGTTTAAAGGTTTTTTTAATTGGTTAAAGGTTTAACGGATAAACGCTCTAATCTGGGGATGGAGGGCTGCACGAGTAACGGGTGGTGCAGAAATCCTATCAAATATTAAGGTTACTGTGATGATGGCAAACTGTGAATAAATAGTTGTGGAATTTCTGAACTAACACCCCTTGCAGTGGCTGTACATGTTCTCCAGTGAGGAGTGAGCCCCCTTGGGATTAATAAAGTATCTATCTATCTATCTATCTATCTATCTATCTATCTATCTATCTATCTATCTATCTATCTATCTATCTATCTATCTATCTATCTATCTATCTATCTATCTATCTATCTATCTATCTATCTATCTATCTAAGTGTACTATACTGTATATGTATATGTAAAATTGTGTATGGCTTTTTATATAAAATAAAGGACTGTATAGCTTTAATGAACATAGAGTGATAAGAAGGAAGCCTATGCCCATAAAAGTTAAAGTGAATAAATTCCACCTTGTGTGAGGAAAAATAGTGCAAAAGTTTTCATTAGGCATGAAAAGTAAGGTGCTATTGTTTAGATCCATAATTTTGGTCCTGCACACTGTAGAGAAAGCAAGAGAAAGGCAGAAGTGAAAATAATGCAAATGTTTGTTGGTGAAGCGATAAAAAGAGTTACAACATCAGAAAAAATGGTGCAGAGTATTTTGGTTTGCACCACTAAATAGCAAAAGCAGGTAAGTGAAGTGTAGGCACACACACACATATATTTTAATTGTCCCATCCCCAAATAAGGAATGATTGAGTGAGTGACTGCATGAGCTCCGTTTTCTCATAGTGGTAGTAATATAAACCACAGGAGCAGGGACCAGTGTGCGTGTGAATGAGCTCCGGACCCAAGTAGTGGGTAACGAGAGACGCAGTAAAGTATTTAAGCACATAACGAGTGTAAGTGGAATTTTGTAATCAAGCACCTTTTTCATGGAGACACATGGAGAGATTTTTTATCCAGACAATGTCACTGTTAGGAATTACAGCAAATTAATATATGAAAGCCAAAGTAGTTCAAATAAGATGAATATAAATTGCAAAATATATATACATATACAAAATAAAAATAACAATTACGAGCATTTGAGTAAAATGGATGAAACTGATTTTGTGACCAAAGTGGGTTTATAAGAAATGGATGTGTGCTGACTGCTTGTGGTGAGTGTATGGAAGGTGAAAGAAAGAGAGAATGCAGAATACACTGTAAGGATGAATGCACAAAGACCAGAGAACACTAAAAAAACACTGTAAATGGGAGCTGTTTTGCTTGTATTCAATAAAAAACTCCAAAGAAGTAAATAAGTTTAATTGACAACATTTCTCAAAGATGTCACAAAGTAAGTTTAAAGCCATGATTTAAATACATTTCACTTATCTTTGGTTTCATCTTTGCAATGTACAAGGATTTGACAAAAGGAAAACAGATATTTATAGACAATGAGATATTTGGTGTTAACAGGCATAACTGAAGTTGGCTTTGGAAAATGAAGAAGGTGTGAGTATGTGAATTGGGAAGGTGTTGTGAGAGAATTTGAAATAATAATAATGTAAGAGCAGTGTTGAAAGAGTTAACACCATCCAAATGTTTGTGTTTTTTGAGTTAGTCCCTACTGAAACATTATTAGAGACATATTTACAGTTTGATGACCAAAATAGCCTTGACAGAGGAGTAGCAGAAAAGTACTAAAAGTAATAGAAACTTTTATAAGAATATGTTTGTGAATGTGTATATATTCGTATATATGGGTGGGGAAAGAATATAATTAGATGCGCTAAAAAGAAATGTGCACTGTATTTGACTTCAAAGGTACCTGGCGCCCGCTGATGCCTGTGTGTGTGTGTGTGTCTGTGCTGAACTTATTGAATGTGTGTGTACGCGTCTTTTCCACATGCAGCTGTGGCCTTGGTGTTAAGTTATTTCTAACTTCTTATCTTCTTACTGGTGCTATGTGAATTGAAAGAAAGCTTTTTCAATTGGTTGTATGTGAGCGTGAACAGACAATTTGTGTGTTTATGAGTAGGAAGCGAAACATGGAGGCCTCTGGGCAATGTGGTCCATTTATAATTTGCTAAAATACATCATGTACAAAAAATTCTTAATATTGGATATAAATTTCCAGAGCTCTGAGGTATTTTGGCTTAAATAAAGTTGAATATGTATAATATTTGATAAAATGAAAATGTCTCCATTTTTAATTATATAGATGTTTATAAACATATATGCGGCATCTTTCCTTCAGACCCTGATCAAATCTTTAGAAAAAAATGTTCTTTTGATAACTATAACATACAAGGGAGACCATTTCTTTCAATTTCTTCTGTCCTTTTCTTTTTTCTTGTGAATGTGTGTATGTGAGGTTGTGCATTATGGGGATTACTACAGTGGAGTGTGTGGCGGCACAGTGGTTAGCACTCATGCTGAGGTTCAAGCTGATATGTGATTTGTGTTGAAGCTTGCATGTTATTTGTTTTGAGTTAATATTCTCTGTGACTGTGTAGCCTTTTCTGGCTATTTGACACCAGCTAGCGTCATGAGAGGTTGTTTTGTGTTTGTTTGTCCTGATTAGTAACGTTAAGTGAGAGTGGGACTTGTTCTCCTTCAGAGTCCATTTCTTTCTGTCTCCTTTGCTGCATTGTTTCCAAATATAGTGTGTGAGTAAATTGATGGTTAGATGAGTGGAGGCTTGAGAGAGTGTAAATGTCAACCTGAAAGGTTATTGCTTGTTATTGCTTTAACTAATAATAATAAGTAATAATAATATGGGGGTTAGGCTGAGTGTGTTAAAAATGATTTTGTGTATGTTATATAGTGTATTAAAGGGATTCCAGTGAGTGACAAGTTTACGTGTGTTTAAGAGTGTTTGTGTCTAAACATGTGGTGTTGTTTGAAAGGATAAGATGATTGATATTAACGTGCATGAGAAAAAAAAGGTTTGTTGAAATTAAAGGAGCTCTTAATTTTAACAGAAAAAGATATGAACAGGTGGTGTAGAAAGGTCTCCATGATATTAGGCATGATATTGTATGAGCACCCCTTTCATTTGAGTACTGGCCAGACTCAAATTCAGGAGGATTTTAATTAAAAAGAGTACATTTTAATGGAAGGAGACATTCTTTAAACAGTAATGAAGCTGAAGAAAAACAGTGACCTCCAGTCCAGGTAGTGCTCCATGCTAAGATATGCTATAAAGAAGTGGGAAAAAGGGGGTTAACTGACAGAAAGACAGGCGGTGCTTTTTGAAGTCAACATTCTGGAAAACATGCAAGAAACATCTGGAATATAACAATGAAAGAGCGTGTAAGACAAATTGACTTTGGCAGAAGGTTATGGGGAAAAGAAATCAGTGTATGTGACTGTAATGGAGTATTTTCTTAATTTGAGATTCTGGGAAGATTAACTAACAAAGAAGCAGGTTCTTCATTCTGAATATGGGTGTGAATGTGCTAATTTCCTAGAGGGCATTTTAAAAATAAATACATAAATTACGGCACATTTGGCATTATAGGGCATTCTGATATATTTATGTATTTCCTCATTCCCCTTTTGTGTAATATGGACATATTTGTGTGAAATATAATGGAACACTGGTGTTTATATCACTATAAAACTGATGAAAGGCTCACTTTTATAATTTGATACTTTAATGAAACATTGAATGAGACATTTTTATTAAGATTCTAAAATCTAAGATCCAAATGTATGTGGTACTTTAATTAATAAAATAATTAGTAATGAAAGAAAGAAAGAAATAAAACTTAGGATACATGTATAGAAACTTTAAGCTTTTAGATGGCAGGTTACAAGGGGTTAGAGATCATTTTTGCTCATAAGTGACCTTTGAAATAATTTAAGGGACTTTGACTGGGAAGGGGTAAAATATTTTACTTCACTCACCTTGTTAATCTTAGATATGGTCCTGAAATACTGAAATATGAACATCTTGTGTAAAAGGAAAAATGTTTTTAAGACTTTACACATTTGAACAATGCCTTATAATTGGATACATGGAAGAGGAAATGTGGAGCCTAACTGGTTTTGTTACATTTAATGTCTAAAAATAATTAAGAATTTATCCGTCAGACTGTGGATTTCTTTCTTGACTCTGCTTACTATGCTGACTATGAGATGTTCTCTGGGGGTCGCTGGTATACGTTGACATCAAATTGGGGGAAAAGTACAGCGAACACAGAGACAAATTTATATTTATAATAATTGGCTGAAGTCTTCTTGCTTTTTACACCAACCTCCACAGAACACGGCTCTGTAACTAATAAATATTCGACCTTCTCTTGCTTTTGTTTGTTTTCCATCCCTGGACGTATCTGTGTTCCCTGTAAGAGAACTATAACATTTGGCTTTTATTAAATTATTATACTAATGGGATCAGTTTCAGATACCCTCTTGCTCCACATCTCCACTAATTGTAATTGACACAAATGTCAATAAGGGGGGAAGGGTTGGTATAGTAAATGTTTCATTTTTGAAGCCATTTTTCAATTATCAATGAGACCAATTTGTGTAATGATTTATTATTGAGTACATTTTCTCTTGATATATATTAAGATTGACTTTATTTTAATAATGACTTACTTGTTATGAGGGACATGTTTTCAATTGAGTAGAAATTGTAACTGCAGCCAAACTGGAAACAGCAATAAAGGAAGTCTTGAACATTGTGCTTATTAATTTCAAACTTTACTTTGACTATTAAAAGCAAATTGACTTAGACAAGCACAGACTGGATTGAAATGACTGTTTTATCACTAGCAATATTTCTAATAGGGGTACCCCTAAACAAAACAGATCTGACACCTTATTTCTGGGATTCATAAGTAACTACCAATGAAGAATTTAACATGCTGATTATTTAAGTAACATCTTTTAAGACTTTACAGGCAAAAGCTGTTTTTTCCTAGTAAATTATAGATGACGGCATTTGAAGCATTTGACGTCATTCCCTCTGTCACCTTGACTAAGACGTACCTCCGGGTTATAGGTGAAACCCCAGTCTCTGTGCCTTCCTGCAGCGTCCCTGGAGGTCCCCATGGTATCCAGCAGGGCTATGATGAAAAACTCCATTGTCCATGATGCCCTGCTGGAACTGGGGGCACCTCTATGTTGCTTGCAGGGCTCCACCTGGCGGCCTGGGGGTATTGGCCGAGATGAAAGGCAGGCCATATCCCACAACAGACAATAAGAAATATTGGTGGTTCTAATAAAAGTTTATTAGGCCAGCTGCAGAGAAAGGAGTCAGGGGAAAGCAGTGAATAGGCTGCTTCTAGCAAGGTCAGAATGATAAGAAATCGGAGGCGTGACCATGGGGGGCCTGTGGTGGGCACTCCCCCCCACTGCCCCCCCCAGAGACAAGCTGTGCCCACTCTGCAAAATGTTCTGTCTGTTCAATGAAAACTCTGAAGAAGAATAACATTTGATTTTCAAAACTGAGTTGCTTTCCAATTAGACAGGCACTGTGCTGCTCACAGTTTACTTCGCCGCACATTTTGCAGCACGTTTTGAACCTGTTGACCGCGTTCTTTAATTAAAACAGCGTATACGTTTCATTCTTCTTTTATTTTTTGGTTGGTAACTGTGGAAGACGAATGTTCTCTTCGTTCCCTTGTACTAATTCATGTCTAAGAAGTAAGCTTTACGAAACCAAGTAACAGCATGCTTTGTTTTAGCAAACAGAAAAATGTTTGTGCAAAGGACTCAAGGTCTGAGCATTCCACACATGAGTCTGCCTTATCACGTTGTCCCTTAGCTTACATCTGAACGCCATAACAAAAGGGGCCAAGAAATCAAGTTTTACAAGGGACATTAAAGGGGCTCAAGGATTGTGTATAATAAATATGGTGACTGTTACATTTTATAATGATATTAAATCACGCATTCTAGGGGTATAAAACTGGACCCCACCCAACAGACGGGGTTCAGAAGAGCCCTGACGCTGTCATGTATATTTGATTGTCTGCTTTTCTGAAACTCTTCTCACCGTGACTCTGAAAATAAAGCTGCTTTATAACCGCACCTGCTGTCGGGTCTGAGTTTTCGTCCACAGTTTTAGCGCCCAAACGTGGGGCAGGAGACGGCAGACGGCTCCTCGTGCAGGATCGTCCAGAGGACCGTGGTGGAGCCGATTCCGGCCGGGTTGGGTCCAGCTTCGGTAAATGTAGGATTGGCCTGCCTTGGGCGTTTCCTGCGTGGGGAGTCCCTGACCTCCTCCTAGCCAATACAAAGCACGACTGGACGGGCATTTCCTGGCAGGTGGATGGAGTCACGGTGAGTAGATCGGGTGATTCCTGTTAGTTTGACTGGTGTGCTAGTGAAGTAATATGAATATAGAAGGAAAAGGAATAAAAAGCATATGCAAAATAAAGAATAAGAAAGCATACTGTATGGAAAATACATAAGAGGGTTCTAGGGGCTCACAGAAAGTGACTTTGGGACTCTACGGAAAACGGCACAGTGTGAATGTTAGCTAGTCACCCCTGTGGAAAGGATTAGAAAAGTGGCGAGTGGCACACTCCTGTAATAATTTGAGGAATGGGGGTGAAAGGGCGTATTTAGAGAATGTGTGTCTAAATAAACGGGAGGTCGAGTTTTTCATCCGCTGTCTGGTCATACTCTTGTTTCAACTGGTTGCTAAGGTGACGGAGACAATACCCTGGCAGATTGACACATACAAACCTTCTGATGAAGGGATCGGGGTAAAAACCTCCATATCCTGGACTCCACGGGGAGTATTGATGTAGGATTCTGCTGATGCGAATAAACGGACACGAAGTCACCTGAAGCTGTAATCCGGGAATAGGAGCGGACGGCGGGTGGAACGGGGTTTATCGAGGGCTGAGTCATTTTCTGCTGAGATCCTGCCACTCACTATGGGAAAAACAATCAGTAGCCAGTCAAACAGTCCCCCAAGAGTCCTAAAAAACCTAACGTTAGAAGGATTATTTTCGGGGATCGCCAGGCTCCTAGTGCACTGTCAGCATCGAAAGGTGGGTCCCCTAGAAAGCTCATTGAAAAGAGGACAGGATTAGATTTAAAAAAACATATAGAAAGTAGAACAAGGACAGTGCAGGTAGATGGTGTAGTGGAAGGATCCGGAGATATGAATGAGATACAGGACATTGGAAAAACACACAGGGTTGTAGTAATGGAGGTCCTTATCGGATGGATATGTATGACAGATGGGAATTGGTTATTAAAGACCGTATGTTGGAAGCGGCACAGAAACGGAATGAGCTTTAAGTTGCTGAACTTAAGAATAGAAAGGAAAAGGAAGAGCTGCTTATAGCTTTACAGAAAGTGTAGGCTGATTCGGGACCCCAGTCTGAAGGAAGGAGGAAGAGGAGTGATAAAAAAAAAAACCCTTTTATATCCAGTGCTCTCTTCCCCAACACTTTACCCACAACTCCTTCCACTGCCACATTCAATCATTGCCCCAACGGCTCCTGTGGTTACCGATGCCCAAGTTACTGATGATTTCTTTGATGAACAATATGAGTGCGACCCCTCCTCACTTACAGATCCTGATGGTGAGACTGACGGCCACTTGTTAGGGGCTATGGGAGGCTCTTCTAACTCACATAAAAAGCCCTCCATTTCACAACGTGCTAGAAGCAAAACCCTCAGAAATAAGTCCCCTGAAAACCTTACCCCGTTTAAGTCCCCTAAACCTTTAGCACCCACATCTTTCATGCCCTTTAATTGAGGTTCCTGACCCCGACACGATCCCACACTGCCCCAGGAAATGCTAACCCCACTACTGTAATGATACATCGTAACTGAGATATTCAAGAACAGAAAGACGTAGTGTCCGAATTGCCTGATCCTAAGGTAATCGGGGGGGTGAAGTTTGTGGAACAGGTGCAGCAGCTAGACAACATATATAACCCAGTGCGGCCGAGTGGACCCAAGTGCTACGCAGAAAGTTGGGCACCATTTGAGCTACTGTCAATCATGGGCAGCATAATGGAGAACAGTGGCAGTGGAATGAGGCATTGCCTCGTGGACAAAATAATGAGGGTCTTTTCCTTGCCCAATGGGAACCCGTGAAAAGTGCAATAACTGCAAAATCTAAAAAGGGCACCGACTGATACCTTATTTCAGCTGCGCAAAAGAAAGATGAGACGGTAGATGAATGGGCACACCGTATTCAGGACTTGTTGACAAATCATTCTGGCTTAGACAGCATAGACGACCATGCCAAGGCCGCAGTTCCTCCTTTTGTGTCAGGACTCAGAAGTGATATTCAAAATAAAGTACGCATCTCCTGTATTTGGATGGTAAAGTGCCACTTTTGATGAAGTTAAAAGACACGCGGAGCATTCTGAACGACAGACTAAACAAAAAGAGTCAGATACTCAGACCAAGTTAATCGCGGCACAAATGAATTATTATGCAGGTGGAGCTGCGTCAGGCAGGGGTCGAGGACGTGAAGGACGTGGATTTTTCCGAGAACAGGGGCGAGGCCGGGGGAGAGGTTGTGGATTTTTACTTCCTAATTTGAATTCTTCGTCTGCTCAGCCGCCTCTCCCCTCAGATTAAGCACCTACACATCTTGCCTGTTACGATGGGACACTTCTGCCGCAATTGCCCACATCAGCTTCCTCCCCCGCCTTCCTTACCTGAACCTGAGGATATTCCTTTCACAGGGACCCCAGCCACTCTCTTCAGTTGCCTTTGCTCACTTGCCATGCGGACACAGATCCTTTATTGACTTTGCTGGTGAATGGCACTGAAACTGCTTTTCTAGTCTGCCTCGAACAATAAAGTGACTGTTCTTAGTGCTTCTGGACAACCACATTTTTTGCTGGTGTCTAAACCTCTTCGAGTTCAGCTCCATTCCAGTGGTTCCACTTTGATGCACCGGTTTTTTTATATCAGCTCTGCCCTGTTAATCTGTTAGGAAGGGATGATGACTAAGCTCTCCCTCTCTATTTCTCTAACCGAACGAGGGTTTCACTGTTCTATTCCTAAATTCCTGTGCCAAACCTCCCCACACTAAGCCCTCTTTTGCAGCTTGGACCCTGAACATCTCCTCACACACCATTCTCCTTAAAGCCCTACACTCTTTTCCTTCATGTCTTTTCCCCACTTGCAAGTCCCCAACACCCTCCACTGCACTGCCCAGTACTTCCCTGCTGAACTGGACAGACCTTGGTTAGAATCTTTTCTCTCTTCAGGTACTAGCCCAGAGACCCTTCATATCCCTTGCATGTTTTTCTCATCCAACACAGCTGCTGCTGTCAGTGCACTTCACATATTCACAAAGCGTTTTCTATTTAGGAGGTTTGGTTCCCCATGTTTTCTTTAGCCAATTCTAGCACCGTTCACTGAGTTGAAATTGGGGAATGGGTGGGACAATGTCTCAATAGGACGGACTGGCTACATGTTGCTTCGGGTATCTTTGATACCTCAGATCATTTGATAACTAAAGTTTGTGCTTCAAAATGATTTTTTAGTACTGTACATCGTGCATTGTGCCGTCCTTCCCTTTCTGCTTTTTCATTGCAAACCATCTCTCCCTCTTGGCTTTCCTCACTTCCCGATGCACTGTGGTCCCAGGGGAAAAATGATTATGGAAGGATAGCACACTGTGAGCCACTGGTGGTTTACCCAAAAATCGTCCTTCCGCCCGCATCGCGCCCAGTATCCTCTGTCTCCAGCAGCAGAGGCTGGCATCTCCTCCGTACATTCCGATCTCGTGAAACGTGGAGCAATCATTCAAATTAAGTACTCTCCAGTTAACTCCCCCATTTTACCTGTTTAAAAGGCTGACGGTTCATGGCGTTTTTGTTCAAGATCTTCGACACGTTTATTCTGCAGTTTTTCCTAGGACACCTATTGTTACTAATCCTTCCACTATTCTTTCTACGATACCTCCGTCCGCCAGTTATTTCTCTGTTATTGACCTTGCTAACGCTTATTTTGTATTCCTTTGCACCCGACTCTCAATTCTGGTTTGCCTTTACTTTCCAAAACCGCCGTTGGACATGGACCGTTATGCCTCAGGGATATACTGTAGCCCTTTTGTGTTTGGACAAGCTCTTGTTCAAAATTTAAAAGGCTTTTGGCCGGAAAAGACAGTGTATTGATACAGTATGTGGAATGTTGTGTAGTACTAAGGAAGCAGATTGTGCACAGGATACTCAGCAATTGTTATTATTGAGCAGAAAATGGCCACAAAGTTTCTAAAGCAAAATTGCAGTTAATTCAAACAACTGTGAAATATTCAGGTCATGACATTTTTGTGAAACAAGAGCTCTCTCTCTCTCTAGCGATCGTATAAACACCATTCAAAATTTTCCTAGACCAAGACCTGTTACAAAGCAACAGGTTGTGTCTGTATTAGGCATTATAGGATACTGCTGGCAATGGATTTTAAACTTCACTGAACGAGCACAGCTTTTGCAAACTTTAGCGATCACCCCTGATCTCCCCCTTTCTGGTCAGGTGGCATGCAATGATCACGCTGGGAAGGCTCTATGTGACTTAAAGAAAAAAAAAAGTGCCCTACTGTTTGTGCATGCGTTGGGACTGTTGACTATCTCGTCCATTCACTCTGTTTGTGGACGAAAAGGGGGGATATATGAATGCAGTTCTTACACAACTCCATGGAGAGAAAAAACAAAGGCTTAGCCTATTTTTCGAAAAAAGTGGATCCAGTGGCTGGGGACTTCCAACCTGTCTCAGAGCTGAAGCAGCCACAACAGAGGCCATGCTAGCTAGTACAGATATAGTTCTCATGAGCACCCTAGTGGTAAAAGTGCCTCACGCCGTACACTCCATTTTAGTACAGGCTAAAACCTCACATCTCATTACTGCTAGGGCAATACACTATCAAAATGTACTCTGTACATTGTCAAACGTTACCATAGAAAGGTGCTCCACCTTAAATCCAGCTAAGCTGCTTACAACTGAAAAAGGAAGGGGAGCCCCACAACTGTCATGATGAAATAACTAAGGTTATAAAACCTAGACCAGACCTACAGGAAACAACCGAATTTCTTCAAGTTTAAGCGCGCAGGCAGCTGAGTTGATAGCTCTCACCCGAGCTTGTCATTTGTCAGAGGGAAAATTGTAACTATCTATACTGATTCTAGATATGCTTTTGGAGTCTGCCATGATCATGGGGCATTATGGAAACTCAGGGGATTCAAGACCAGTACTGGCAAGCCCATTCAGCATCACAAACTAAAAGAATCCCTCTTAGAGGCCATAACGAAACCATCAAAGCTAACGATCATTAAAATGTCAAGCTCACATAGGAAAACGGGATTCTGTAAGCAAAGGAAACGAATTAGCTGAACATTTTGCTAAACGGGCTGCGTATAATAACACACCAATCTTTTTATTCCAACAGAGAAATGACCAGGACACTGATAATCAAATTATTTCTTTACAGAGTGCAGCCACGGACACAGAGAAGAGAAAATGGCCCAAAGAAGGGTCCCTTTCTGATGGAGTTTGGACTCATAAGCAAACTAACAAACCTTTTCTCCCAAAGGCTTCTTTTCCAGGTATGGCAAAAATTGCCCATGGCCTAGACCATGCTGGAAAAGACGCCATGGTTCAAGATGTTGAAAAATATTGGGAAGCTGTAGGTTTCTCTACATATGCAGAGCAGTTCTGCAGGTGCTGTGCATTATGTCAAAAGTTTAATGTAGGAAAGGGCACCCAGGTAAGTCCCGCCGTTACACCTAACCTAATGGGTCCATTAGAACACCTTCAAATGGACTTCATTGAATTAACACCATCAAAGGGGTACCGATACTGTTTAGTAACTGTTGATGTGTTCTCCCGATGGGTGGAAGCTTTCCCTTCCAAACATGCAGATGCCAAAACTGTGGCAAAAGCTTTGATAAAGGAAATCATTCCTAGATGGGGAATACCACAGAAATTACAAACTGATAATGGCACCCACTAAATTCCATTATAAATGAATTAACCACCTGGCTCCAGATAAATGTGCATCATTATTGCAAATACCACCCCCAGAGTGGAGGTATTGTGGAACGATGCAATGGTACCTTGAAATCTAAATTGGCTAAAATCTGTGAGCAAACAAATTTAACTTGGCCTGATGCTCTGCCTCTGGCCTTGATGGGATTAAGGGGAAGAACACATTGGCAGTTAGGGCTGTCGCCATTCGAAATTCTGACCGGACGACCCATGCCAGTCGGCATGGTCATAGGAAATGTTACACTGCATACTGTGGACAATGATCTTCTTTCCAGTCTTACAGGTCTCCAAGCTTCTCTGAAGGAAGTCCACGAGCAGGTGAATCAGGCCTGGAGAACTAGTCCTCCATCAAAGGACTCCCCGATTCCATTAGGAACCTGGATTCTGGCTAGAGATACTCGAAGGAAACATTGGCATCACCCTCAGTGGAGAGGACCGGTCCAAGTTCTGCTGTCAACACCACACGCTGTTAAAGTTGAGGGACTGCCTGCTTGGATTCACATCTCACATTGCAAAAGATGGCACCCTTGATTGTGGTATCCTTGTTTGCTGCCATATCCTGAAGATGTAAAAACTGGGTTAACTGGAGAATTTACTTTTGCCTGGTGTTTCTTATGGACATGTGAACGAGTGTGCCCTGTGATAGGATGGCATCCAGTTCAAGGGTTCCAGTGCCCACAACTTTAATAGGTGCCAGATGACCATGACCCTGAACTGAAGTGGGTTAGAAAATGGATGGATTGATAAATGTATGAAAGACGCTATATAAAGCACGGCTTGAAAGAAAGCTGGCTTTTTGTTCTTCCTACAGACTATTTTCTAGAACATAATAGTAAAAATTGTATGCACTTTCAGCTATATTTGGACATTTTAGTGTGATTTATTTTCAAGTCACCGGGGACTTCTTGTGCTTTGTTCCTGATTTCAGGTTTCTGGTGGCTCATTTAGCTTAGCTGTAGCCACTGTTGTGGGTCCTGAGTCAGAACACACCTCCACTCAACCTGGTTAAATGGCTTAAGTCAGTTTTCATCTCTCTTACGGTTGCTTTAATCGTTCTCCTGCTTGAAGCTTGCTGTATTGTTCCTTTGATAAGATACATTTTATCCAAGTATTTTACTGCCTCTATGGCAAAGGCTTACTTTTTACACAAAGAAAAAATGCTTCAGATCAGCACAGCCACCCCACACTCCTCCGCCCGCTCCACTCCATCCTCCTCTTCTACCCTTTCCTACTCAACTCTCCCTGATCAAATATGTTTTGTTTGCTAAAAAAGGGGGGAATGTGGAAGACGAATGTTCTCTTCGTTCCCTTGTACTAATTCATATCTGAGAAGTAAGCTTTACTAAACCATGTAATAGCATGCTTTGTTTTAGCAAACAGAAAAATGTTTGTGCAAAGGACTCAAGGTCTCAGCATTCCACACATGAGTCTGCCTTATCACGTTTTCCCTTAGCTTGCATCTGAACGCCATAACAAGAGGGGCCAAGAAATCAAGTTGCATAAGGGACATTGAAGGGGCTCAAGGATTGTGTATAATAAAGTGTTGACTGATGCATTTTCTAATTATATTAAATCACGCATTCTAGGGGTATAAAACTGGACCCCACCCAACAGACGGGGTTCAGAAGAGCCCTGACGCAGTTTTGTATATTTGATTGTCTGCTTTTCTGAAACTCTTCTCACCGGACTCTGAAAATAAAGCTGCTTTATAACCGCACCTGCTGTCGGGTCTGAGTTTCGTCCACATAACACCAAAGGCTATTTATAGGTGGCTTATTAAAAAGCAGACATCTTCAACCTCTGTCCCTCTGCAAGCTGCTGGCTCCACGGTTGAGCCCAGCACCACTGCTACCAACACGGAGCACAGCGCACCCACGTCGGGAACTGAAACGCCAAAAGATGTAGATAAGCCTACACAATCCTCCAGCTCTGCGGCCGTGTCAGGTACCGTACTCCGAACTGCTGCCTTCAACAAAATATACAGTCTGGCCTGCCTGACTTAAATATGGATAGCCCATCCCAACCTATTTTAATTAATTTTCCCAAGCGCGCATTCGGAAAGACACTCGGATGTTTTAGTGCAAGCTGGTATCAGTCTCGACCATGGCTTGAATATTCTGTTGTCCGTGATGCCAGCTTTTGCTTTGCCTGCCGCAAATCTAGTGTTTCCAATTTCGGACCGTGAGGACATATTCACCAAACACGGCTACACTAATTGGAAAAAAGCTCTAGAAAAAGACGGTGGCGGCTTCCACAGACACGCGTCTAGTATCCCGCACGTCAGAGCCATGTCTGCATAGCAAGAGTATCGGCGCCGGGCAGAGACAGGTGAAAGCATAGCTCAACTACTGGGTTCAGCCTAGATAGAAAAGAATTGATATTATGTGAAAAGCACTGGGGAGGCCGTTCAGTCCCTTGCAGTCAATGAACTGGCTCAGTGTGGTCACAATCACAAAGGTGGGGAGGAGGGATTTTCCTTAAGTTCTTTGATTACACAATCAAAAAAGATGCGAAACTTGCAGAAATTGTAAAATACATCCCAGACAACGCAAAATACACATCCAGTGTAATTCAAAATGAAATAATTGAGACTCTTGCCAAAATGGTGGTAAAAGATATCAGGACCAAATATGAAAAAGCTGACTCTCCTGGATTTTGCATAAGTGATGGTACCAGGGATCGCTGTGACATTGAGAATTTGTCTGTAGTGATTAGATTTGAAATCCATCCCTGAAGAACACCTGATTGGCTTAAGTAACATAGCTGTCTCTCTGAACGTCTCCGAGGTAAAAGGCGTCCCTTGATCCGTCAGGATTTCTTTAGGGATGCCGAATCACTCAAACTACTACTACTACTAACTCCCGTGCGATAGCCTTTGAAGTCATTGAGAGGAAGGAAACAGCTTCAGGATATCAGGTAGCATAATCTACCAGGACCATTATATATTTATGACCCCTGGCAGAGGGTTCTAGGGGTCTCACCAGGTCAACCCTGATTCTCTCAAAGGGGACATCGATTAAGGGTAATGGTACTAGAGGAGCACGGTCCCTCCTAGGAATCTGATGCAAATTGACATTAAATTGAAGCTTGATATGTTCTAATGTTTTCTCTGGGCCCAGATGGGCTCCCAGGAGTTGGGTATGAGCCATTTCACAGATTTGCCGCCAGTAAGTCTGTGGAACTAACGTCAGGGATGGCAACTACCCCTCGTGTACTGCCACCCGATACAAAAGGTCATTGTTTAAGACAAAGTGGGGACCCTGTGTCTATCTATTAGAACCACTGCATTTTTGCA
>NW_024380115.1:0-64276 GCF_016835505.1 Polypterus senegalus
TCCTGGTGGAAAACAAGCGTCACACATGTGTACACAAAGTGAATTTCAGGCCCTGAAACGCTGCTATGGTGAAATAAGGTTACCTTCAACTCTAACGCTGTGAAAGTCAAAATACTCTGGTAAAAGCAGTTCTAAATGATGAAATCCCCAGTACCCTTATGGTTAAGAACTGTTTGGATGGTTTCCCACTGTTTTCAAAGTGCAATTCAACATCTCAAACTCAACTTTTGAAATTCCTATTGAGTTGCATTGGGCAAAAACTGAAGTTGAGTTAAATTTAATGAGTCTTAACTTCTATGTTGTGAAACCACTTGAAACACATCTGCGACATAGTTTTTTACAGAAATGAACTGTTTTGAACAGTTTCCTGGTGGAAAACAAGGCCACACATGTGTACACAAAGAGAATTTCAGGCCCTGAAACGCTGCTATGGTGAAATAAGGTTAACTTCAACTCTAACGCTGTGTAAAGTCAAAATACTCTGGTAAAAGCAGTTCTAAATGATGAAATCCCCAGTACCCTTATGGTTAAGAACTGTTTGGATGGTTTCCCAACTGTTTTTCAAAGTGCACTTCAACATCTCAAACTCACCTTTGAAATTCCTATTAACTTGCATTGGACAAAAACTGAAGTTGAGTGAAACTCAATGAGTCTTAACTATGTTGTGAAACCACTTTGAAACACATCTGTGACATAGTTTTTACAGAAATGAACTGTTTTGAACAGTTTCCTGGTGGAAAACAAGCGTCACACATGTGTGACACAAAGTGATTTTCAGCCCTTGAAACTGCTATGGTGAAATTCAGGTTACCTTCAACTCTAACTCTGTGGAAAGTCAAAATACTCTGGTAAAAGCAGTTCTAAATGATGAAATCCCCAGTACCCTTATGGTTAAGAACTGTTTGATGGTTTCCCACTGTTTTTCAATAGTGCAATTCAACATCTCAAACTCAACTTTTGAAATTCCTATTGAGTTGCATTGGCAAAACTGAAGTTGAGTTAAATTTAATGAGTCTTAACTTCTATGTTGTGAAACCACTTGAAACACATCTGTGACATAGTTTTTACAGAAATGAACTGTTTTGAACAGTTTCCTGGTGGAAAACAAGGCGTCACACATGTGTACACAAAGTGATTTTCAGCCCTGAAACGCTGCTATGGTGATTTCAGGTTACCTTCAACTCTAACGCTGTGGAAAGTCAAAATACTCTGGTAAAAGCAGTTCTAAATGATGAAATCCCCAGTACCCTTATGGTTAAGAACTGTTTGGATGGTTTCCACTGTTTTTCAAAGTGCAATTCAACATCTCAAACTCAACTTTTGAAATTCCCTATTGAGTTGCATTGGGCAAAACTGAAGTTGAGTTAAACTAATGAGTCTTAACTTCTATGTTGTGAAACCACTTGAAACACATCTGTGACATAGTTTTTACAGAAATGAACTGTTTTGAACAGTTTCCTGGTGGAAAACAAGGCGCCACACATGTGTACACAAAGAGAATTTTCAGGCCCTGAAACGTGCTATGGTGAAATAAGGTTACCTTCAACTCTAACGCTGTGTAAAGTCAAAATACTCTGGTAAAAGCAGTTCTAAATGATGAAATCCCCAGTACCCTTATGGTTAAGAACTGTTTGATGGTTTCCCAACTGTTTTTCAAAGTGCATTCAACATCTTAAACTCACCTTTTGAAATTCCTATTAACTTGCAATGGAAAAACTGAAGTTGAGTGAAACTCAATGAGTCTTAACTTCTATGTTGTGAAACCACTTGAAACAAATCTGTGACATAGTTTTTACAGAAATGAACTGTTTTGAACAGTATCCTGGTGGAAAACAAGGCGTCACACATGTGTACACAAAGTGAATTTCAGGCCCTGAAACGCTATGCTATGGTGATTTAAGGTTACCTTCAACTCTAACTCTGTGGAAAGTCAAAATACTCTGGTAAAAGCAGTTCTAAATGATGAAATCCCCAGTACCCTTATGGTTAAGAACTGTTTGGATGGTTTCCCAACTGTTTTTCAAAGTGCACTTCAACATCTCAAACTCACCTTTGAAATCCCTATTGACTTGCATTGGGCAAAACTGAAGTTGAGTTAAATTTAATGAGTCTTAACTTCTATGTTGTGAAACCACTTGAAACACATCTGTGACATAGTTTTTACAGAAATGAACTGTTTTGAACAGTTTCCTGGTGGAAAACAAGCGTCACACATGTGTACACAAAGAGAATTTCAGGCCCTGAAACGTGCTATGGTGAAATAAGGTTACCTTCAACTCTAACGCTGTGGAAAGTCAAAATACTCTGGTAAAAGCAGTTCTAAATGATGAAATCCCCAGTTTATGGTTAAGAACTGTTTGATGGTTTCCCCACTGTTTTTCAAAGTGCAATTCAACATCTCAAACTCAACTTTTGAAAATCCTATTGAGTTGCATTGGGAAAAACTGAAGTTGAGTTAAATTTAATGAGTCTTAACTTCTATGTTGTGAAACCACTTGAAACACATCTGACATAGTTTTTACAGAAATGAACTGTTTTGAACAGTTTCCTGGTGGAAAACAAGGCGTCACACATGTGTACACAAAGTGAATTTCAGGCCCTGAAACGCTGCTATGGTGAAATAAGGTTACCTTCAACTCTAACGCTGTGTAAAGTCAAAATACTCTGGTAAAAGCAGTTCTAAATGATGAAATCCCCAGTACCCTTTATGGTTAAGAACTGTTTGATGGTTTCCCACTGTTTTTCAAAGTGCACTTCAACATCTCAAACTCACCTTTTGAAATTCCTATTGAGTTGCATTGGGGAAAAACTGAAGTTGAGTTAAATTTAATGAGTCTTAACTTCTATGTTGTGAAACCACTTGAAACACATCTGTGACATAGTTTTTACAGAAATGAACTGTTTTGAACAGTTTCCTGGTGGAAAACAAGGCGTCACACATGTGTACACAAAGTGAATTTCAGGCCCTGAAACGCGTTATGGTGAAATAAGGTTACCTTCAACTCTAACGCTGTGCAAAGTCAAAATACTGATGAAATCCCCAGTACCCTTATGGTTAAGAACTGTTTCGATGGTTTCCCAACTGTTTTTCAAAGTGCACTTCACATCTTAAACTCACCTTTTTCATTAACTTGCAATGGACAAAAACTGAAGTTGAGTGAAACTCAATGAGTCTTAACTTCTATGTTGTGAAACCACTTAAAACACATCTGTGACATAGTTTTTTAGTTTTAAACAGTTTCCTGGTGGAAAACATGTGTACACACAAAGTGATTTTCAGCCCTTGAAACGCTATGGTGATTTCAAGGTTACCTTCAACTCTAACTCTGTGGAAAGTCAAAATACTCTGGTAAAAGCAGTTCTAAATGATGAAATCCCCAGTACCCTTTATGGTTAAGAACTGTTTGGATGGTTTCCAACTGTTTTTCAAAGTGCACTTCAACATCTCAAACTCAACGTTTGAAATTCCTATTGAGTTGCATTGGGCAAAACTGAAGTTGAGTTAAATTTAATGAGTCTTAACTTCTATGTTGTGAAACCACTTGAAACACATCTGCGACATAGTTTTTTACAGAAATGAACTGTTTTGAACAGTTTCCTGGTGGAAAACAAGGCGTCACACATGTGTACACAAAGTGATTTTCAGCCCTTGAAACGCGTTATGGTGAAATCAGGTTACCTTCAACTCTAACGCTGTGTAAAGTCAAAATACTCTGGTAAAAGCAGTTCTAAATGATGAAATCCCCAGTACCCTTATGGTTAAGAACTGTTTGATGGTTTCCCACTGTTTTTCAAAGTGCAATTCAACATCTCAAACTCAACCTTTGAAATTCCTATTGAGTTGCATTGGGCAAAACTGAAGTTGAGTTAAATTTAATGAGTCTTAACTTCTATGTTGTGAAACCACTTGAAACACATCTGCAACATAGTTTTTTACAGAAATGAACTGTTTTGAACAGTTTCCTGGTGGAAAACAAGGCGTCACACATGTGTACACAAAGTGAATTTCAGGCCCTGAAACGCTTATGGTGAAATAAGGTTACCTTCAACTCTAACGCTGTGTAAAGTCAAAATACTCTGGTAAAAGCAGTTCTAAATGATGAAATCCCCAGTACCCTTATGGTTAAGAACTGTTTGATGGTTTCCCAACTGTTTTTCAAAGTGCATTCAACATCTTAAACTCACCTTTTGAAATTCCTATTAAGTTGCATTGGGAAAAACTGAAGTTGAGTTAAATTTAATGAGTCTTAACTTCTATGTTGTGAAACCACTTGAAACACATCTGTGACATAGTTTTTTACAGAAATGAACTGTTTTGAACAGTTTCCTGGTGGAAAACAAGCGTCACACATGTGTACACAAAGTGAATTTTCAGGCCCTTGAAACGCTGTATGGTGAAATAAGGTTACCTTCAACTCTAACTCTGTGAAAGTCAAAATACTCTGGTAAAAGCAGTTCTAAATGATGAAATCCCCAGTACCCTTATGGTTAAGAACTGTTTGGATGGTTTCCCAACTGTTTTTCAAAGTGCAATTCAACATCTCAAACTCACCTTTGAAATTCCTATTGAGTTGCATTGGGCAAAAACTGAAGTTGAGTTAAATTTAATGAGTCTTAACTTCTATGTTGTGAAACCACTTGAAACACATCTGTGACATAGTTTTTTACAGAAATGAACTGTTTTGAACAGTTTCCTGGTGGAAAACAAGCGTCACACATGTGTACACAAAGTGAATTTCAGGCCCTGAAACGCGTATGGTGAAATAAGGTTACCTTCAACTCTAACGCTGTGTAAAGTCAAAATACTCTGGTAAAAGCAGTTCTAAATGATGAAATCCCCAGTACCCTTATGGTTAAGAACTGTTTGGATGGTTTCCAACTGTTTTCAAAGTGCACTTCAACATCTCAAACTCACCTTTGAAATTCCTATTGAGTTGCATTGGGCAAAACTGAAGTTGAGTTAAATTTAATGAGTCTTAACTTCTATGTTGTGAAACCACTTGAAACACATCTGCGACATAGTTTTTCACAGAAATGAAGTGTTTTGAACAGTTTCCTGGTGGAAAACAAGCGTCACACATGTGTACACAAAGTGAATTTCAGGCCCTGAAACGCTGCTATGGTGAAATAAGGTTACCTTCAACTCTAACGCTGTGTAAAGTCAAAATACTCTGGTAAAAGCAGTTCTAAATGATGAAATCCCCAGTACCCTTATGGTTAAGAACTGTTTGATGGTTTCCCACTGTTTTTCAAAGTGCAATTCAACATCTTAAACTCAACTTTTGAAATTCCCATTAACTTGCATTGGACAAAAACTGAAGTTGAGTGAAACTAATGAGTCTTAACTTCTATGTTGTGAAACCACTTGAAACACATCTGTGACATAGTTTTTACAGAAATGAACTGTTTTGAACAGTTTCCTGGTGGAAAACAAGGCGTCACACATGTGTACACAAAGAGAATTTTCAGGCCCTGAAACGCTGCTATGGTGAAATAAGGTTACCTTCAACTCTAACGCTGTGGAAAGTCAAAATACTCTGGTAAAAGCAGTTCTAAATGATGAAATCCCCAGTACCCTTATGGTTAAGAACTGTTTGATGGTTTCCCACTGTTTTCAAAGTGCAATTCAACATCTCAAACTCACCTTTGAAATTCCTATTGAGTTGCATTGGGCAAAACTGAAGTTGAGTTAAATTTAATGAGTCTTAACTTCTATGTTGTGAAACCACTTGAAACACATCTGCTACATAGTTTTTACAGAAATGAACTGTTTTGAACAGTTTCCTGGTGGAAAACAAGGCGTCACACATGTGTACACAAAGTGAATTTCAGGCCCTGAAACGCTGCTATGGTGAAATAAGGTTACCTTCAACTCTAACGCTGTGTAAAGTCAAAATACTCTGGTAAAAGCAGTTCTAAATGATGAAATCCCCAGTACCCTTATGGTTAAGAACTGTTTGGATGGTTTCCCCACTTTTTTCAAAGTGCAATTCAATATCTCAAACTCACCTTTGAAATCCTATTAACTTGCAATGGCAAAAACTGAAGTTGAGTTAAATTTAATGAGTCTTAACTTCTATGTTGTGAAACCACTTGAAACACACCTGCGACATAGTTTTTACAGAAATGAACTGTTTTGAACAGTTTCCTGGTGGAAAACAAGGCGTCACACATGTGTACACAAAGTGAATTTTCAGGCCCTGAAACGCTGTATGGTGAAATAAGGTTACCTTCAACTCTAACGCTGTGTAAAGTCAAAATACTCTGGTAAAAGCAGTTCTAAATGATGAAATCCCCAGTACCCTTATGGTTAAGAACTGTTTGGATGGTTTCCCAACTGTTTTTCAAAGTGCAATTCAACATCTCAAACTCAACTTTTGAAATTCCTATTGAGTTGCATTGGGCAAAACTGAAGTTGAGTTAAATAATGAGTCTTAATGAGTCTTAACTTCTATGTTGTGAAACCACTTGAAACACATCTGCAGTATAGTTTTTACAGAAATGAACTGTTTTGAACAGTTTCCTGGTGAAAAACAAGGCGTCACACATGTGTACACAAAGAGAATTTCAGGCCCTGAAACGCTATATGGTGAAATAAGGTTACCTTCAACTCTAACGCTGTGTAAAGTCAAAATACTCTGGTAAAAGCAGTTCTAAATGATGAAATCCCCAGTACCCTTATGGTTAAGAACTGTTTGGATGGTTTCCCAACTGTTTTTCAAAGTGCAATTCAACATCTCAAACTCACCTTTGAAATTCCTATTGAGTTGCATTGGGCAAAACTGAAGTTGAGTTAAATTTAATGAGTCTTAACTTCTATGTTGTGAAACCACTTGAAACACATCTGTGACATAGTTTTTTACAGAAATGAACTGTTTTGAACAGTTTCCTGGTGGAAAACAAGGCGTCACACATGTGTACACAAAGTGAATTTCAGGCCCTGAAACGCTATGGTGAAATAAGGTTACCTTCAACTCTAACGCTGTGTAAAGTCAAAATACTCTGGTAAAAGCAGTTCTAAATGATGAAATCCCCAGTACCCTTATGGTTAAGAACTGTTTGGATGGTTTCCCAACTGTTTTTCAAAGTGCACTTCAACATCTCAAACTCACCTTTTGAAATTCCTATTGAGTTGCATTGGGCAAAACTGAAGTTGAGTTAAACTCAATGAGTCTTAACTTCTATGTTGTGAAACCACTTGAAACACATCTGCGACATAGTTTTTTACAGAAATGAACTGTTTTGAACAGTTTCCTGGTGGAAAACAAGGCGTCACACATGTGTACACAAAGTGAATTTCAGGCCCTGAAACGCGTATGGTGAAATAAGGTTACCTTCAACTCTAACGCTGTGTAAAGTCAAAATACTCTGGTAAAAGCAGTTCTAAATGATGAATTCCCCAGTACCCTTATGGTTAAGAACTGTTTGGATGGTTTCCCAACTGTTTTTCAAAGTGCAATTCAACATCTCAAACTCACCTTTTGAAATTCCTATTGAGTTGCATTGGGCAAAAACTGAAGTTGAGTTAAATTTAATGAGTCTTAACTTCTATGTTGTGAAACCACTTAAAACATCTGCACATAGTTTTTACAGAAATGAACTGTTTTGAACAGTTTCCTGGTGGAAAACAAGCGTCACACATGTGTACACAAAGTGATTTTCAGGCCCTGAAACGTATGGTGAAATAAGGTTACCTTCAACTCTAACGCTGTGTAAAGTCAAAATACTCTGGTAAAAGCAGTTCTAAATGATGAAATCCCCAGTACCCTTATGGTTAAGAACTGTTTGATGGTTTCCCAACTGTTTTTCAAAGTGCATTCAACATCTCAAACTCACCTTTGAAATTCCATTGACTTGCATTGGGCAAAACTGAAGTTGAGTTAAACTAATGAGTCTTAACTTCTATGTTGTGAAACCACTTGAAACACATCTGACATAGTTTTTACAGAAATGAACTGTTTTGAACAGTTTCCTGGTGGAAAACAAGGCGTCACACATGTGTACACAAAGTGAATTTCAGGCCCTGAAACGCTTATGGTGAAATAAGGTTACCTTCAACTCTAACGCTGTGTAAAGTCAAAATACTCTGGTAAAAGCAGTTCTAAATGATGAAATCCCCAGTACCCTTATGGTTAAGAACTGTTTGGATGGTTTCACCACTGTTTTCAAAGTGCAATTCAACATCTCAAACTCACCTTTTGAAATTCCTATTGAGTTGCATTGGGCAAAAACTGAAGTTGAGTTAAATTTAATGAGTCTTAACTTCTATGTTGTGAAACCACTTGAAACACATCTGTGACATAGTTTTTACAGAAATGAACTGTTTTGAACAGTTTCCTGGTGGAAAACAAGGCGTCACACATGTGTACACAAAGTGAATTTCAGGCCCTGAAACGCTATGGTGAAATAAGGTTACCTTCAACTCTAACGCTGTGTAAAGTCAAAATACTCTGGTAAAAGCAGTTCTAAATGATGAAATCCCCAGTACCCTTATGGTTAAGAACTGTTTGGATGGTTTCCCAACTGTTTTTCAAAGTGCACTTCACATCTTAAACTCACCTTTGAAATTCCTATTAACTTGCAATGGACAAAACTGAAGTTGAGTGAAACTCAATGAGTCTTAACTTCTATGTTGTGAAACCACTTGAAACACATCTGTGACATAGTTTTTACAGAAATGAACTGTTTTGAACAGTTTCCTGGTGGAAAACAAGGCGTCACACATGTGTACACAAAGTGAATTTCAGGCCCTGAAACGCGTTATGGTGAAATAAGGTTACCTTCAACTCTAACGCTGTGGAAAGTCAAAATACTCTGGTAAAAGCAGTTCTAAATGATGAAATCCCCAGTACCCTTATGGTTAAGAACTGTTTCGATGGTTTCCCAACTATTTTTCAAAGTGCAATTCAACATCTCAAACTCACTTTTGAAATTCCTATTGAGTTGCATTGGGCAAAACTGAAGTTGAGTTAAATTTAATGAGTCTTAACTTCTATGTTGTGAAACCACTTGAAACACATCTGTGACATAGTTTTTACAGAAATGAACTGTTTTGAACAGTTTCCTGGTGGAAAACAAGGCGTCACACATGTGTACACAAAGTGAATTTCAGGCCCTGAAACGCTATGGTGAAATAAGGTTACCTTCAACTCTAACGCTGTGTAAAGTCAAAATACTCTGGTAAAAGCAGTTCTAAATGATGAAATCCCCAGTACCCTTATGGTTAAGAACTGTTTGATGGTTTCCCAACTGTTTTTCAAAGTGCATTCAACATCTCAAACTCACCTTTGAAATTCCTATTGAGTTGCATTGGGCAAAACTGAAGTTGAGTTAAATTTAATGAGTCTTAACTTCTATGTTGTGAAACCACTTGAAAAACATCAGTGACATAGTTTTTTACAGAAATGAACTGTTTTGAACAGTTTCCTGGTGGAAAACAAGGCGTCACACATGTGTACACAAAGTGAATTTCAGGCCCTGAAACGCGTTATGGTGAAATAAGGTTACCTTCAACTCTAACGCTGTGTAAAGTCAAAATACTCTGGTAAAAGCAGTTCTAAATGATGAAATCCCCAGTACCCTTATGGTTAAGAACTGTTTGATGGTTTCCCCAACTGTTTTTCAAAGTGCATTCAACATCTCAAACTCACCTTTTGAAATTCCTATTGAGTTGCATTGGGCAAAACTGAAGTTGAGTTAAATTTAATGAGTCTTAACTTCTATGTTGTGAAACCACTTGAAACACATCTGTGACATAGTTTTTACAGAAATGAACTGTTTTGAACAGTTTCCTGGTGGAAAACAAGGCGTCACACATGTGTACACAAAGTGAATTTCAGGCCCTGAAACGCAATATGGTGAAATAAGGTTACCTTCAACTCTAACGCTGTGGAAAGTCAAAATACTCTGGTAAAAGCAGTTCTAAATGATGAAATCCCCAGTACCCTTATGGTTAAGAACTGTTTGATGGTTTCCCAACTGTTTTTCAAAGTGCACTTCAACATCTTAAACTCACCTTTTGAAATTCCTATTGACTTGCATTGGACAAAAACTGAAGTTGAGTAAATTTAATGAGTCTTAACTTCTATGTTGTGAAACCACTTGAAACACATCTGTGACATAGTTTTTTACAGAAATGAACTGTTTTGAACAGTTTCCTGGTGGAAAACAAGGCGTCACACATGTGTACACAAAGTGAATTTCAGGCCCTGAAACGCTATGGTGAAATAAGGTTACCTTCAACTCTAACGCTGTGGAAAGTCAAAGTACTCTGGTAAAAGCAGTTCTAAATGATGAAATCCCCAGTACCCTTATGGTTAAGAACTGTTTGGATGGTTTCCCAACTGTTTTTCAAAGTGCATTCAACATCTCAAACTCACTTTTGAAATTCCTATTGAGTTGCATTGGGCAAAACTGAAGTTGAGTTAAATTTAATGAGTCTTAACTTCTATGTTGTGAAACCACTTGAAACACATCTGCACATAGTTTTTACAGAAATGAACTGTTTTGAACAGTTTCCTGGTGGAAAACAAGGCGTCACACATGTGTACACAAAGTGAATTTCAGGCCCTGAAACGCTTATGGTGAAATAAGGTTACCTTCAACTCTAACGCTGTGTAAAGTCAAAATACTCTGGTAAAAGCAGTTCTAAATGATGAAATCCCCAGTACCCTTATGGTTAAGAACTGTTTGATGGTTTCCCAACTGTTTTTCAAAGTGCATTCAACATCTCAAACTCACCTTTGAAATTCCTATTGAGTTGCATTGGGCAAAACTGAAGTTGAGTGAAACTCAATGAGTCTTAACTTCTATGTTGTGAAACCACTTGAAACACATCTGTGACATAGTTTTTACAGAAATGAACTGTTTTGAACAGTTTCCTGGTGGAAAACAAGCCGTCACACATGTGTACACAAAGTGATTTTCAGCCCCTGAAACGCGATATGGTGAAATAAGGTTACCTTCAACTCTAACGCTGTGGAAAGTCAAAATACTCTGGTAAAAGCAGTTCTAAATGATGAAATCCCCAGTACCCTTATGGTTAAGAACTGTTTGATGGTTTCCCAACTGTTTTCAAAGTGCAATTCAACATCTCAAACTCAACTTTTGAAATTCCTATTGAGTTGCATTGGGCAAAAACTGAAGTTGAGTTAAATTTAATGAGTCTTAACTTCTATGTTGTGAAACCACTTGAAACACATCTTACATAGTTTTTACAGAAATGAACTGTTTTGAACAGTTTCCTGGTGGAAAACAAGGCGTCACACATGTGTACACAAAGAGAATTTCAGGCCCTGAAACGCTGTATGGTGAAATAAGGTTACCTTCAACTCTAACGCTGTGTAAAGTCAAAATACTCTGGTAAAAGCAGTTCTAAATGATGAAATCCCCAGTACCCTTATGGTTAAGAACTGTTTGGATGGTTTCCCAACTGTTTTTCAAAGTGCACTTCAACATCTCAAACTCACCTTTTGAAATTCCTATTGAGTTGCATTGGCAAAAACTGAAGTTGAGTTAAATTTAATGAGTCTTAACTTCTATGTTGTGAAACCACTTGAAACACATCTGACATAGTTTTTACAGAAATGAACTGTTTTGAACAGTTTCCTGGTGGAAAACAAGCGTCACACATGTGTACACAAAGTGAATTTCAGGCCCTGAAACGCTGTATGGTGAAATAAGGTTACCTTCAACTCTAACGCTGTGTGAAAGTCAAAATACTCTGGTAAAAGCAGTTCTAAATGATGAAATCCCCAGTACCCTTATGGTTAAGAACTGTTTGGATGGTTTCCCAACTGTTTTCAAAGTGCACTTCAACATCTCAAACTCACCTTTTGAAATCCTATTGACTTGCAATGGACAAAAACTGAAGTTGAGACAGAAGTTAATGAGTCTTAACTTCTATGTTGTGAAACCACTTGAAACACATCTGTGACATAGTTTTTACAGAAATGAACTGTTTTGAACAGTTTCCTGGTGGAAAACAAGGCGTCACACATGTGTACACAAAGTGAATTTCAGCCCTGAAACGCTGCTATGGTGAAATAAGGTTACCTTCAACTCTAACGCTGTGTAAAGTCAAAATACTCTGGTAAAAGCAGTTCTAAATGATGAAATCCCCAGTACCCTTATGGTTAAGAACTGTTTGGATGGTTTCCCACTGTTTTTCAAAGTGCAATTCAACATCTCAAACTCACCTTTGAAATTCCTATTGAGTTGCATTGGGCAAAAACTGAAGTTGAGTTAAATTTAATGAGTCTTAACTTCTATGTTGTGAAACCACTTGAAACACATCTGCGACATAGTTTTTACAGAAATGAACTGTTTTGAACAGTTTCCTGGAGGAAAACAAGGCGTCACACATGTGTACACAAAGTGAATTTCAGGCCCTGAAACGCTGCTATGGTGAAATAAGGTTACCTTCAACTCTAACGCTGTGGAAAGTCAAAATACTCTGGTAAAAGCAGTTCTAAATGATGAAATCCCCAGTACCCTTATGGTTAAGAACTGTTTGATGGTTTCCCAACTGTTTTCAAAGTGCACTTCAACATCTCAAACTCAACGTTTGAAATTCCTATTGAGTTGCATTGGGCAAAAAACTGAAGTTGAGTTAAATTTAATGAGTCTTAACTTCTATGTTGTGAAACCACTTGAAACACATCTGCGACATAGTTTTTACAGAAATGAACTGTTATGAACAGTTTCCTGGTGGAAAACAAGGCGTCACACATGTGTACACAAAGTGAATTTCAGGCCCTGAAACGCTATGGTGAAATAAGGTTACCTTCAACTCTAACGCTGTGTAAAGTCAAAATACTCTGGTAAAAGCAGTTCTAAATGATGAAATCCCCAGTACCCTTATGGTTAAGAACTGTTTGATGGTTTCCCAACTGTTTTTCAAAGTGCAATTCAACATCTCAAACTCACCTTTTGAAATTCCTATTGAGTTGCATTGGGCAAAAACTGAAGTTGAGTTAAATTTAATGAGTCTTAACTTCTATGTTGTGAAACCACTTGAAACACATCTGACATAGTTTTTACAGAAATGAACTGTTTTGAACAGTTTCCTGGTGGAAAACAAGGCGTCACACATGTGTACACAAAGTGAATTTCAGGCCCTGAAACGCTGCTATGGTGAAATAAGGTTACCTTCAACTCTAACGCTGTGTAAAGTCAAAATACTCTGGTAAAAGCAGTTCTAAATGATGAAATCCCCAGTACCCTTATGGTTAAGAACTGTTTGATGGTTTCCCAACTGTTTTTCAAAGTGCAATTCAACATCTCAAACTCACCTTTTGAAATTCTTATTGAGTTGCATTGGGCCAAAACTGAAGTTGAGTGAAACTCAATGAGTATTAACTGCTATGTTGTGAAACCACTTGAAACACATCTGTGACATAGTTTTTACAGAAATGAACTGTTTTGAACAGTTTCCTGGTGGAAAACAAGGCGTCACACATGTGTACACAAAGTGATTTTCAGGCCCTGAAACGCTATGGTGAAATAAGGTTACCTTCAACTCTAACGCTGTGTAAAGTCAAAATACTCTGGTAAAAGCAGTTCTAAATGATGAAATCCCCAGTACCCTTATGGTTAAGAACTGTTTGGATGGTTTCCCACTGTTTTTCAAAGTGCAATTCAACATCTCAAACTCACCTTTTGAAATTCCTATTGAGTTGCATTGGGCAAAAACTGAAGTTGAGTTAAATTTAATGAGTCTTAACTTCTATGTTGTGAAACCACTTGAAACACATCTGCACATAGTTTTTACAGAAATGAACTGTTTTGAACAGTTTCCTGGTGGAAAACAAGGCGTCACACATGTGTACACAAAGTGAATTTCAGGCCCTGAAACGCTGTATGGTGAAATAAGGTTACCTTCAACTCTAACGCTGTGTAAAGTCAAAATACTCTGGTAAAAGCAGTTCTAAATGATGAAATCCCCAGTACCCTTATGGTTAAGAACTGTTTGGATGGTTTCCCAACTGTTTTCAAAGTGCACTTCAACATCTTAAACTCACCTTTTGAAATCCTATTAACTTGCAATGGGCAAAACTGAAGTTGAGTGAAACTCAATGAGTCTTAACTTCTATGTTGTGAAACCACTTGAAACACATCTGTGACATAGTTTTTTACAGAAATGAACTGTTTTGAACAGTTTCCTGGTGGAAAACAAGGCGTCACACATGTGTACACAAAGTGATTTTCAGCCCTGAAACGCTGCTATGGTGAAATAAGGTTACCTTCAACTCTAACGCTGTGGAAAGTCAAAATACTCTGGTAAAAGCAGTTCTAAATGATGAAATCCCCAGTACCCTTATGGTTAAGAACTGTTTCGATGGTTTCCCAACTGTTTTTCAAAGTGCAATTCAACATCTCAAACTCACTTTTGAAATTCCTATTGAGTTGCATTGGGCAAAAACTGAAGTTGAGTTAAATTTAATGAGTCTTAACTTCTATGTTGTGAAACCACTTGAAACACATCTGTACATAGTTTTTACAGAAATGAACTGTTTTCAACAGTTTCCTGGTGGAAAACAAGGCGTCACACATGTGTACACAAAGTGAATTTCAGGCCCTGAAACGCTGTTATGGTGAAATAAGGTTACCTTCAACTCTAACGCTGTGTAAAGTCAAAATACTCTGGTAAAAGCAGTTCTAAATGATGAAATCCCCAGTACCCTTATGGTTAAGAACTGTTTGGATGGTTTCCCAACTGTTTTTCAAAGTGCACTTCAACATCTCAAACTCACCTTTTGAAATCCCCATTGACTTGCATTGGACAAAACTGAAGTTGAGTGAAACTCAATGAGTCTTAACTTCTATGTTGTGAAACCACTTGAAACACATCTGTGACATAGTTTTTACAGAAATGAACTGTTTTGAACAGTTTCCTGGTGGAAAACAAGCGTCACACATGTGTACACAAAGTGATTTTCAGCCCTGAAACGCTGTTATGGTGAAATAAGGTTACCTTCAACTCTAACTCTGTGGAAAGTCAAAATACTCTGGTAAAAGCAGTTCTAAATGATGAAATCCCCAGTACCCTTATGGTTAAGAACTGTTTGGATGGTTTCCCACTGTTTTTCAAAGTGCAATTCAACATCTCAAACTCAACTTTTGAAATTCCTATTGAGTTGCATTGGGCAAAACTGAAGTTGAGTTAAATTTAATGAGTCTTAACTTCTATGTTGTGAAACCACTTGAAACACATCTGACATAGTTTTTACAGAAATGAACTGTTTTGAACAGTTTCCTGGTGGAAAACAAGGCGTCACACATGTGTACACAAAGAGAATTTCAGGCCCTGAAACGCTGTTATGGTGAAATAAGGTTACCTTCAACTCTAACGCTGTGTAAAGTCAAAATACTCTGGTAAAAGCAGTTCTAAATGATGAAATCCCCAGTACCCTTATGGTTAAGAACTGTTTGGATGGTTTCCCAACTGTTTTTCAAAGTGCACTTCAACATCTTAAACTCAACCTTTGAAATTCCTATTGAGTTGCATTGGGCAAAACTGAAGTTGAGTTAAACTTAATGAGTCTTAACTTCTATGTTGTGAAACCACTTGAAACACATCTGCGACATAGTTTTTACAGAAATGAACTGTTTTGAACAGTTTCCTGGTGGAAAACAAGGCGTCACACATGTGTACACAAAGTGAATTTCAGGCCCTGAAACGCTATGGTGAAATAAGGTTACCTTCAACTCTAACGCTGTGTAAAGTCAAAATACTCTGGTAAAAGCAGTTCTAAATGATGAAATCCCCAGTACCCTTATGGTTAAGAACTGTTTGATGGTTTCCCAACTGTTTTTCAAAGTGCACTTCAACATCTCAAACTCACCTTTTGAAATTCCTATTAACTTGCATTGGACAAAACTGAAGTTGAGTTAAATTTAATGAGTCTTAACTTCTATGTTGTGAAACCACTTGAAACACATCTGTGACATAGTTTTTAACAGAAATGAACTGTTTTGAACAGTTTCCTGGTGGAAAACAAGGCGTCACACATGTGTACACAAAGTGATTTTCAGGCCCTGAAACGCTGCTATGGTGAAATAAGGTTACCTTCAACTCTAACGCTGTGTAAAGTCAAAATACTCTGGTAAAAGCAGTTCTAAATGATGAAATCCCCAGTACCCTTATGGTTAAGAACTGTTTGGATGGTTTCCCAACTGTTTTTCAAAGTGCAATTCAACATCTCAAACTCACCTTTTGAAATTCCTATTGAGTTGCATTGGGCAAAACTGAAGTTGAGTTAAATTTAATGAGTCTTAACTTCTATGTTGTGAAACCACTTGAAACACATCTGTGACATAGTTTTTAACAGAAATGAATTGTTTTGAACAGTTTCCTGGTGGAAAACAAGGCGTCACACATGTGTACACAAAGTGAATTTCAGGCCCTGAAACGCTATGGTGAAATAAGGTTACCTTCAACTCTAACGCTGTGTAAAGTCAAAATACTCTGGTAAAAGCAGTTCTAAATGATGAAATCCCCAGTACCCTTATGGTTAAGAACTGTTTGATGGTTTCCCAACTGTTTTTCAAAGTGCATTCAACATCTCAAACTCACTTCTTGAAATTCCTATTGAGTTGCATTGGGCAAAACTGAAGTTGAGTTAAATTTAATGAGTCTTAACTTCTATGTTGTGAAACCACTTGAAACACATCTGTGACATAGTTTTTAACAGAAATGAACTGTTTTGAACAGTTTCCTGGTGGAAAACAAGGCGTCACACATGTGTACACAAAGTGAATTTCAGGCCCTGAAACGCGCTATGGTGAAATAAGGTTACCTTCAACTCTAACGCTGTGTAAAGTCAAAATACTCTGGTAAAAGCAGTTCTAAATGATGAAATCCCCAGTACCCTTATGGTTAAGAACTGTTTGGATGGTTTCCCACTGTTTTCAAAGTGCATTCAACATCTCAAACTCACCTTTGAAATTCCTATTGAGTTGCATTGGGCAAAACTGAAGTTGAGTTAAATTTAATGAGTCTTAACTTCTATGTTGTGAAACCACTTGAAACACATCTGTGACATAGTTTTTTACAGAAATGAACTATTTTGAACAGTTTCCTGGTGGAAAACAAGCGTCACACATGTGTACACAAAGTGAATTTCAGGCCCTGAAACGCTGCTATGGTGAAATAAGGTTACCTTCAACTCTAACGCTGTGAAAGTCAAAATACTCTGGTAAAAGCAGTTCTAAATGATGAAATCCCCAGTACCCTTATGGTTAAGAACTGTTTGGATGGTTTCCCACTGTTTTTCAAAGTGCAATTCAACATCTCAAACTCAACGTTTGAAATTCCTATTGAGTTGCATTGGGCAAATACTGAAGTTGAGTTAAATTTAATGAGTCTTAACTTCTATGTTGTGAAACCACTTGAAACACATCTGCGACATAGTTTTTACAGAAATGAACTGTTTTGAACAGTTTCCTGGTGGAAAACAAGGCGTCACACATGTGTACACAAAGTGAATTTCAGGCCCTGAAACGCTTATGGTGAAATAAGGTTACCTTCAACTCTAACCTGTGTAAAGTCAAAATACTCTGGTAAAAGCAGTTCTAAATGATGAAATCCCCAGTACCCTTATGGTTAAGAACTGTTTGGATGGTTTCCCAACTGTTTTTCAAAGTGCAATTCACATCTTAAACTCACCTTTTGAAATTCCTATTGAGTTGCATTGGGCAAAAACTGAAGTTGAGTTAAACTTAATGAGTCTTAACTTCTATGTTGTGAAACCACTTGAAACACATCTGTGACATAGTTTTTTACAGAAATGAACTGTTTTGAACAGTTTCCTGGTGGAAAACAAGCGTCACACATGTGTACACAAAGTGATTTTCAGCCCCTGAAACGCTGCTATGGTGAAATAAGGTTACCTTCAACTCTAACGCTGTGGAAAGTCAAAATACTCTGGTAAAAGCAGTTCTAAATGATGAAATCCCCAGTACCCTTATGGTTAAGAACTGTTTGGATGGTTTCCCCACTGTTTTTCAAAGTGCAATTCAACATCTCAAACTCAACTTTGAAATTCCTATTGAGTTGCATTGGGCAAAAACTGAAGTTGAGTTAAATTTAATGAGTCTTAACTTCTATGTTGTGAAACCACTTGAAACACATCTGTGACATAGTTTTTTACAGAAATGAACTGTTTTGAACAGTTTCCTGGTGGAAAACAAGGCGTCACACATGTGTACACAAAGTGAATTTCAGCCCTGAAACGCTATGGTGAAATAAGGTTACCTTCAACTCTAACGCTGTGTAAAGTCAAAATACTCTGGTAAAAGCAGTTCTAAATGATGAAATCCCCAGTACCCTTATGGTTAAGAACTGTTTGGATGGTTTTCCCACTGTTTTTCAAAGTGCAATTCAACATCTCAAACTCACCTTTTGAAATTCCTATTGAGTTGCATTGGGCAAAAACTGAAGTTGAGTTAAATTTAATGAGTCTTAACTTCTATGTTGTGAAACCACTTGAAACACATCTGTGACATAGTTTTTACAGAAATGAACTGTTTTGAACAGTTTCCTGGTGGAAAACAAGGCGTCACACATGTGTACACAAAGTGAATTTCAGGCCCTGAAACGCTGCTATGGTGAAATAAGGTTACCTTCAACTCTAACGCTGTGTAAAGTCAAAATACTCTGGTAAAAGCAGTTCTAAATGATGAAATCCCCAGTACCCTTATGGTTAAGAACTGTTTCGATGGTTTCCCCACTGTTTTTCAAAGTGCAATTCAACATCTCAAACTCACCTTTTGAAATTCCTATTGAGTTGCATTGGGCAAAAACTGAAGTTGAGTTAAATTTAATGAGTCTTAACTTCTATGTTGTGAAACCACTTGAAACACATCTGACATAGTTTTTACAGAAATGAACTGTTTTGAACAGTTTCCTGGTGGAAAACAAGGCGTCACACATGTGTACACAAAGTGAATTTCAGGCCCTGAAACGCTGCTATGGTGAAATAAGGTTACCTTCAACTCTAACGCTGTGTAAAGTCAAAATACTCTGGTAAAAGCAGTTCTAAATGATGAAATCCCCAGTACCCTTATGGTTAAGAACTGTTTGGATGGTTTCCCAACTGTTTTCAAAGTGCACTTCAACATCTCAAACTCACCTTTTGAAATTCTATTGAGTTGCATTGGGCAAAACTGAAGTTGAGTTAAATTTAATGAGTCTTAACTTCTATGTTGTGAAACCACTTGAAACACATCTGTGACATAGTTTTTGACAGAAATGAACTGTTTTGAACAGTTTCCTGGTGGAAAACAAGGCGTCACACATGTGTACACAAAGAGAATTTCAGGCCCTGAAACGCTTTATGGTGAAATAAGGTTACCTTCAACTCTAACGCTGTGTAAAGTCAAAATACTCTGGTAAAAGCAGTTCTAAATGATGAAATCCCCAGTACCCTTATGGTTAAGAACTGTTTGGATGGTTTCCCAACTGTTTTTCAAAGTGCAATTCAACATCTCAAACTCACTTTTGAAATTCCTATTGAGTTGCATTGGGCAAAACTGAAGTTGAGTTAAATTTAATGAGTCTTAACTTCTATGTTGTGAAACCACTTGAAACACATCTGTGACATAGTTTTTACAGAAATGAACTGTTTTGAACAGTTTCCTGGTGGAAAACAAGGCGTCACACATGTGTACACAAAGTGAATTTCAGGCCCTGAAACGCTATGGTGAAATAAGGTTACCTTCAACTCTAACGCTGTGTAAAGTCAAAATACTCTGGTAAAAGCAGTTCTAAATGATGAAATCCCCAGTACCCTTATGGTTAAGAACTGTTTGGATGGTTTCCCAACTGTTTTTCAAAGTGCACTTCAACATCTTAAACTCACCTTTTGAAAATCCCATTGACTTGCATTGGCAAAACTGAAGTTGAGTTAAACTCAATGAGTCTTAACTTCTATGTTGTGAAACCACTTGAAACACATCTGTGACATAGTTTTTTACAGAAATGAACTGTTTTGAACAGTTTCCTGGTGGAAAACAAGCGTCACACATGTGTACACAAAGTGATTTTCAGGCCCTGAAACGCGCTATGGTGAAATAAGGTTACCTTCAACTCTAACGCTGTGGAAAGTCAAAATACTCTGGTAAAAGCAGTTCTAAATGATGAAATCCCCAGTACCCTTATGGTTAAGAACTGTTTGGATGGTTTCCCAACTGTTTCTCAAAGTGCAATTCAACATCTCAAACTCACTTTTGAAATTCCTATTGAGTTGCATTGGGCAAAAACTGAAGTTGAGTTAAATTTAATGAGTCTTAACTTCTATGTTGTGAAACCACTTGAAACACATCTGCGACATAGTTTTTACAGAAATGAACTGTTTTGAACAGTTTCCTGGTGGAAAACAAGGCGTCACACATGTGTACACAAAGAGAATTTCAGGCCCTGAAACGCTGTATGGTGAAATAAGGTTACCTTCAACTCTAACGCTGTGTAAAGTCAAAATACTCTGGTAAAAGCAGTTCTAAATGATGAAATCCCCAGTACCCTTATGGTTAAGAACTGTTTGATGGTTTCCCAACTGTTTTTCAAAGTGCATTCAACATCTCAAACTCACCTTTTGAAATTCCTATTGAGTTGCATTGGGCAAAACTGAAGTTGAGTTAAACTTAATGAGTCTTAACTTCTATGTTGTGAAACCACTTGAAACACATCTGTGACATATGTTTTTACAGAAATGAACTGTTTTGAACAGTTTCCTGGTGGAAAACAAGGCGTCACACATGTGTACACAAAGTGATTTTCAGGCCCTGAAACGCTTATGGTGAAATAAGGTTACCTTCAACTCTAACGCTGTGGAAAGTCAAAATACTCTGGTAAAAGCAGTTCTAAATGATGAAATCCCCAGTACCCTTATGGTTAAGAACTGTTTGGATGGTTTCCCCACTGTTTTTCAAAGTGCAATTCAACATCTCAAACTCACTTTTGAAATTCCTATTGAGTTGCATTGGGCAAAACTGAAGTTGAGTTAAATTTAATGAGTCTTAACTTCTATGTTGTGAAACCACTTGAAACACATCTGCGACATAGTTTTTTTACAGAAATGAACTGTTTTGAACAGTTTCCTGGTGGAAAACAAGGCGTCACACATGTGTACACAAAGTGAATTTCAGGCCCTGAAACGCTGCTATGGTGAAATAAGGTTACCTTCAACTCTAACGCTGTGTAAAGTCAAAATACTCTGGTAAAAGCAGTTCTAAATGATGAAATCCCCAGTACCCTTATGGTTAAGAACTGTTTGGATGGTTTCCCAACTGTTTTTCAAAGTGCACTTCAACATCTCAAACTCACCTTTTGAAATCCCATTGACTTGCAATGGGCAAAACTGAAGTTGAGTTAAACTCAATGAGTCTTAACTTCTATGTTGTGAAACCACTTGAAACACATCTGTGACATAGTTTTTACAGAAATGAACTGTTTTGAACAGTTTCCTGGTGGAAAACAAGCGTCACACATGTGTACACAAAGTGATTTTCAGGCCCTGAAACGCTGTATGGTGAAATAAGGTTACCTTCAACTCTAACGCTGTGAAAGTCAAAATACTCTGGTAAAAGCAGTTCTAAATGATGAAATCCCCAGTACCCTTATGGTTAAGAACTGTTTGATGGTTTCCCAACTGTTTTTCAAAGTGCATTCAACATCTCAAACTCACTTTTGAAATTCCTATTGAGTTGCATTGGGCAAAACTGAAGTTGAGTTAAATTTAATGAGTCTTAACTTCTATGTTGTGAAACCACTTGAAACACATCTGACATAGTTTTTACAGAAATGAACTGTTTTGAACAGTTTCCTGGTGGAAAACAAGGCGTCACACATGTGTACACAAAGTGAATTTCAGGCCCTGAAACGCTTATGGTGAAATAAGGTTACCTTCAACTCTAACGCTGTGTAAAGTCAAAATACTCTGGTAAAAGCAGTTCTAAATGATGAAATCCCCAGTACCCTTATGGTTAAGAACTGTTTGATGGTTTCCCAACTGTTTTTCAAAGTGCACTTCAACATCTCAAACTCACCTTTTGAAATTCCTATTGAGTTGCATTGGGCAAAACTGAAGTTGAGTTAAATTTAATGAGTCTTAACTTCTATGTTGTGAAACCACTTGAAACACATCTGTGACATAGTTTTTTACAGAAATGAACTGTTTTGAACAGTTTCCTGGTGGAAAACAAGGCGTCACACATGTGTACACAAAGTGAATTTCAGGCCCTGAAACGCTGCTATGGTGAAATAAGGTTACCTTCAACTCTAACGCTGTGTAAAGTCAAAATACTCTGGTAAAAGCAGTTCTAAATGATGAAATCCCCAGTACCCTTATGGTTAAGAACTGTTTGGATGGTTTCCCACTGTTTTTCAAAGTGCATTCAACATCTCAAACTCACTTTTGAAATTCCTATTGAGTTGCATTGGGCAAAACTGAAGTTGAGTTAAATTTAATGAGTCTTAACTTCTATGTTGTGAAACCACTTGAAACACATCTGCGACATAGTTTTTACAGAAATGAACTGTTTTGAACAGTTTCCTGGTGGAAAACAAGGCGTCACACATGTGTACACAAAGTGAATTTCAGGCCCTGAAACGATGTTATGGTGAAATAAGGTTACCTTCAACTCTAACGCTGTGTAAAGTCAAAATACTCTGGTAAAAGCAGTTCTAAATGATGAAATCCCCAGTACCCTTATGGTTAAGAACTGTTTGGATGGTTTCCCAACTGTTTTTCAAAGTGCAATTCAACATCTCAAACTCACCTTTTGAAATTCCTATTGAGTTGCATTGGGCAAAAACTGAAGTTGAGTTAAATTTAATGAGTCTTAACTTCTATGTTGTGAAACCACTTGAAACACATCTGTGACATAGTTTTTACAGAAATGAACTGTTTTGAACAGTTTCCTGGTGGAAAACAAGGCGTCACACATGTGTACACAAAGTGAATTTCAGGCCCTGAAACGCTGTATGGTGAAATAAGGTTACCTTCAACTCTAACGCTGTGTAAAGTCAAAATACTCTGGTAAAAGCAGTTCTAAATGATGAAATCCCCAGTACCCTTATGGTTAAGAACTGTTTCGATGGTTTCCCAACTGTTTTTCAAAGTGCAATTCAACATCTCAAACTCACCTTTTGAAATTCCTATTGAGTTGCATTGGGCAAAACTGAAGTTGAGTTAAACTTAATGAGTCTTAACTTCTATGTTGTGAAACCACTTGAAACACATCTGTGACATAGTTTTTACAGAAATGAACTGTTTTGAACAGTTTCCTGGTGGAAAACAAGGCGTCACACATGTGTACACAAAGTGATTTTCAGGCCCTGAAACGCGTTATGGTGAAATAAGGTTACCTTCAACTCTAACGCTGTGAAAGTCAAAATACTCTGGTAAAAGCAGTTCTAAATGATGAAATCCCCAGTACCCTTATGGTTAAGAACTGTTTGGATGGTTTCCCAACTGTTTTCAAAGTGCAATTCAACATCTCAAACTCACTTTTGAAATTCCTATTGAGTTGCATTGGGCAAAAACTGAAGTTGAGTTAAATTTAATGAGTCTTAACTTCTATGTTGTGAAACCACTTGAAACACATCTGTGACATAGTTTTTTACAGAAATGAACTGTTTTGAACAGTTTCCTGGTGGAAAACAAGGCGTCACACATGTGTACACAAAGTGAATTTCAGGCCCTGAAACGCTATGGTGAAATAAGGTTACCTTCAACTCTAACGCTGTGTAAAGTCAAAATACTCTGGTAAAAGCAGTTCTAAATGATGAAATCCCCAGTACCCTTATGGTTAAGAACTGTTTGGATGGTTTCCCAACTGTTTTTCAAAGTGCATTCAACATCTCAAACTCACCTTTTGAAATTCCTATTGAGTTGCATTGGGCAAAACTGAAGTTGAGTTAAATTTAATGAGTCTTAACTTCTATGTTGTGAAACCACTTGAAACACATCTGTGACATAGTTTTTACAGAAATGAACTGTTTTGAACAGTTTCCTGGTGGAAAACAAGGCGTCACACATGTGTACACAAAGTGAATTTCAGGCCCTGAAACGCGCTATGGTGAAATAAGGTTACCTTCAACTCTAACGCTGTGTAAAGTCAAAATACTCTGGTAAAAGCAGTTCTAAATGATGAAATCCCCAGTACCCTTATGGTTAAGAACTGTTTGGATGGTTTCCCAACTGTTTTTCAAAGTGCACTTCAACATCTCAAACTCACCTTTTGAAATTCCTATTGAGTTGCATTGGGCAAAACTGAAGTTGAGTTAAATTTAATGAGTCTTAACTTCTATGTTGTGAAACCACTTGAAACACATCTGTGACATAGTTTTTTACAGAAATGAACTGTTTTGAACAGTTTCCTGGTGGAAAACAAGGCGTCACACATGTGTACACAAAGTGAATTTCAGGCCCTGAAACGCTTATGGTGAAATAAGGTTACCTTCAACTCTAACGCTGTGTAAAGTCAAAATACTCTGGTAAAAGCAGTTCTAAATGATGAAATCCCCAGTACCCTTATGGTTAAGAACTGTTTGGATGGTTTCCCACTGTTTTTCAAAGTGCATTCAACATCTCAAACTCACTTTTGAAATTCCTATTGAGTTGCATTGGGCAAAACTGAAGTTGAGTTAAATTTAATGAGTCTTAACTTCTATGTTGTGAAACCACTTGAAACACATCTGTGACATAGTTTTTACAGAAATGAACTGTTTTGAACAGTTTCCTGGTGGAAAACAAGGCGTCACACATGTGTACACAAAGTGAATTTCAGGCCCTGAAACGCGTTATGGTGAAATAAGGTTACCTTCAACTCTAACGCTGTGTAAAGTCAAAATACTCTGGTAAAAGCAGTTCTAAATGATGAAATCCCCAGTACCCTTATGGTTAAGAACTGTTTGGATGGTTTCCCAACTGTTTTTCAAAGTGCATTCAACATCTCAAACTCACCTTTTGAAATTCCTATTGAGTTGCATTGGGCAAAACTGAAGTTGAGTTAAATTTAATGAGTCTTAACTTCTATGTTGTGAAACCACTTGAAACACATCTGTGACATAGTTTTTACAGAAATGAACTGTTTTGAACAGTTTCCTGGTGGAAAACAAGGCGTCACACATGTGTACACAAAGTGAATTTCAGGCCCTGAAACGCTATGGTGAAATAAGGTTACCTTCAACTCTAACGCTGTGTAAAGTCAAAATACTCTGGTAAAAGCAGTTCTAAATGATGAAATCCCCAGTACCCTTATGGTTAAGAACTGTTTGGATGGTTTCCCCACTGTTTTTCAAAGTGCAATTCAACATCTCAAACTCACTTTTGAAATTCCTATTGAGTTGCATTGGGCAAAACTGAAGTTGAGTTAAATTTAATGAGTCTTAACTTCTATGTTGTGAAACCACTTGAAACACATCTGTGACATAGTTTTTACAGAAATGAACTGTTATGAACAGTTTCCTGGTGGAAAACAAGGCGTCACACATGTGTACACAAAGTGAATTTCAGGCCCTGAAACGCGCTATGGTGAAATAAGGTTACCTTAAACTCTAACGCTGTGTAAAGTCAAAATACTCTGGTAAAAGCAGTTCTAAATGATGAAATCCCCAGTACCCTTATGGTTAAGAACTGTTTGGATGGTTTCCCAACTGTTTTTCAAAGTGCATTTCAACATCTCAAACTCACTTTTGAAATCCTATTGAGTTGCATTGGCAAAACTGAAGTTGAGTTAAACTCAATGAGTCTTAACTTCTATGTTGTGAAACCACTTGAAACACATCTGTGACATAGTTTTTACAGAAATGAACTGTTTTGAACAGTTTCCTGGTGGAAAACAAGGCGTCACACATGTGTACACAAAGTGAATTTTCAGGCCCTGAAACGCGCTATGGTGAAATAAGGTTACCTTCAACTCTAACGCTGTGTAAAGTCAAAATACTCTGGTAAAAGCAGTTCTAAATGATGAAATCCCCAGTACCCTTATGGTTAAGAACTGTTTGGATGGTTTCCCAACTGTTTTTCAAAGTGCAATTCAACATCTCAAACTCAACTTTTGAAATTCCTATTGAGTTGCATTGGGCAAAACTGAAGTTGAGTTAAATTTAATGAGTCTTAACTTCTATGTTGTGAAACCACTTGAAACACATCTGTGACATAGTTTTTACAGAAATGAACTGTTATGAACAGTTTCCTGGTGGAAAACAAGGCGTCACACATGTGTACACAAAGTGAATTTCAGGCCCTGAAACGCGTTATGGTGAAATAAGGTTACCTTCAACTCTAACGCTGTGTAAAGTCAAAATACTCTGGTAAAAGCAGTTCTAAATGATGAAATCCCCAGTACCCTTATGGTTAAGAACTGTTTGGATGGTTTCCCAACTGTTTTTCAAAGTGCATTCAACATCTCAAACTCACCTTTTGAAATTCCTATTGAGTTGCATTGGGCAAAACTGAAGTTGAGTTAAATTTAATGAGTCTTAACTTCTATGTTGTGAAACCACTTGAAACACATCTGTGACATAGTTTTTACAGAAATGAACTGTTTTGAACAGTTTCCTGGTGGAAAACAAGGCGTCACACATGTGTACACAAAGTGAATTTCAGGCCCTGAAACGCGCTTATGGTGAAATAAGGTTACCTTCAACTCTAACGCTGTGTAAAGTCAAAATACTCTGGTAAAAGCAGTTCTAAATGATGAAATCCCCAGTACCCTTATGGTTAAGAACTGTTTGGATGGTTTCCCAACTGTTTTTCAAAGTGCAATTCAACATCTCAAACTCACGTTTGAAATTCCTATTGAGTTGCATTGGGCAAAAACTGAAGTTGAGTTAAATTTAATGAGTCTTAACTTCTATGTTGTGAAACCACTTGAAACACATCTGACATAGTTTTTACAGAAATGAACTGTTTTGAACAGTTTCCTGGTGGAAAACAAGGCGTCACACATGTGTACACAAAGTGAATTTCAGGCCCTGAAACGCTATGGTGAAATAAGGTTACCTTCAACTCTAACGCTGTGTAAAGTCAAAATACTCTGGTAAAAGCAGTTCTAAATGATGAAATCCCCAGTACCCTTATGGTTAAGAACTGTTTGGATGGTTTCCCAACTGTTTTTCAAAGTGCACTTCAACATCTTAAACTCACCTTTTGAAATCCCATTAACTTGCAATGGACAAAACTGAAGTTGAGTGAAACTCAATGAGTCTTAACTTCTATGTTGTGAAACCACTTGAAACACATCTGTGACATAGTTTTTACAGAAATGAACTGTTTTGAACAGTTTCCTGGTGGAAAACAAGGCGTCACACATGTGTACACAAAGTGATTTTCAGCCCTGAAACGCGCTATGGTGAAATAAGGTTACCTTCAACTCTAACGCTGTGGAAAGTCAAAATACTCTGGTAAAAGCAGTTCTAAATGATGAAATCCCCAGTACCCTTATGGTTAAGAACTGTTTGGATGGTTTCCCAACTGTTTTCAAAGTGCAATTCAACATCTCAAACTCAACTTTTGAAATTCCTATTGAGTTGCATTGGGCAAAAACTGAAGTTGAGTTAAATTTAATGAGTCTTAACTTCTATGTTGTGAAACCACTTGAAACACATCTGTGACATAGTTTTTGACAGAAATGAACTGTTTTGAACAGTTTCCTGGTGGAAAACAAGGCGTCACACATGTGTACACAAAGAGAATTTCAGGCCCTGAAACGCGCTATGGTGAAATAAGGTTACCTTCAACTCTAACGCTGTGTAAAGTCAAAATACTCTGGTAAAAGCAGTTCTAAATGATGAAATCCCCAGTACCCTTATGGTTAAGAACTGTTTGGATGGTTTCCCCACTGTTTTTCAAAGTGCAATTCAACATCTCAAACTCACCTTTTGAAATTCCTATTGAGTTGCATTGGGCAAGAACTGAAGTTGAGTTAAATTTAATGAGTCTTAACTTCTATGTTGTGAAACCACTTGAAACACATCTGCGACATAGTTTTTACAGAAATGAACTGTTTTGAACAGTTTCCTGGTGGAAAACAAGGCGTCACACATGTGTACACAAAGTGAATTTCAGGCCCTGAAACGCTTATGGTGAAATAAGGTTACCTTCAACTCTAACGCTGTGTAAAGTCAAAATACTCTGGTAAAAGCAGTTCTAAATGATGAAATCCCCAGTACCCTTATGGTTAAGAACTGTTTGGATGGTTTCCCAACTGTTTTTCAAAGTGCACTTCAACATCTTAAACTCACCTTTTGAAATCCCCATTAACTTGCAATGGACAAAACTGAAGTTGAGTGAAACTCAATGAGTCTTAACTTCTATGTTGTGAAACCACTTGAAACACATCTGTGACATAGTTTTTTACAGAAATGAACTGTTTTGAACAGTTTCCTGGTGGAAAACAAGGCGTCACACATGTGTACACAAAGTGATTTTCAGGCCCTGAAACGCTTATGGTGAAATAAGGTTACCTTCAACTCTAACGCTGTGGAAAGTCAAAATACTCTGGTAAAAGCAGTTCTAAATGATGAAATCCCCAGTACCCTTATGGTTAAGAACTGTTTGGATGGTTTCCCAACTGTTTTTCAAAGTGCAATTCAACATCTCAAACTCACTTTTGAAATTCCTATTGAGTTGCATTGGGCAAGAACTGAAGTTGAGTTAAATTTAATGAGTCTTAACTTCTATGTTGTGAAACCACTTAAAACACATCTGCGACATAGTTTTTACAGAAATGAACTGTTTTGAACAGTTTCCTGGTGGAAAACAAGGCGTCACACATGTGTACACAAAGTGAATTTCAGGCCCTGAAACGCTATGGTGAAATAAGGTTACCTTCAACTCTAACGCTGTGTAAAGTCAAAATACTCTGGTAAAAGCAGTTCTAAATGATGAAATCCCCAGTACCCTTATGGTTAAGAACTGTTTGGATGGTTTCCCAACTGTTTTTCAAAGTGCATTCAACATCTCAAACTCACCTTTTGAAATTCCTATTGAGTTGCATTGGGCAAAACTGAAGTTGAGTTAAATTTAATGAGTCTTAACTTCTATGTTGTGAAACCACTTGAAACACATCTGTGACATAGTTTTTACAGAAATGAACTGTTTTGAACAGTTTCCTGGTGGAAAACAAGGCGTCACACATGTGTACACAAAGTGAATTTCAGGCCCTGAAACGCTGTATGGTGAAATAAGGTTACCTTCAACTCTAACGCTGTGTAAAGTCAAAATACTCTGGTAAAAGCAGTTCTAAATGATGAAATCCCCAGTACCCTTATGGTTAAGAACTGTTTGGATGGTTTCCCAACTGTTTTTCAAAGTGCATTCAACATCTCAAACTCACCTTTTGAAATTCCTATTGAGTTGCATTGGGCAAAACTGAAGTTGAGTTAAATTTAATGAGTCTTAACTTCTATGTTGAAAAACCACTTGAAACACATCTGTGACATAGTTTTTACAGAAATGAACTGTTTTGAACAGTTTCCTGGTGGAAAACAAGGCGTCACACATGTGTACACAAAGTGAATTTCAGGCCCTGAAACGCTGCTATGGTGAAATAAGGTTACCTTCAACTCTAACGCTGTGTAAAGTCAAAATACTCTGGTAAAAGCAGTTCTAAATGATGAAATCCCCAGTACCCTTATGGTTAAGAACTGTTTGGATGGTTTCCCAACTGTTTTTCAAAGTGCATTCAACATCTCAAACTCACCTTTTGAAATTCCTATTGAGTTGCAATGGCAAAACTGAAGTTGAGTTAAACTAATGAGTCTTAACTTCTATGTTGTGAAACCACTTGAAACACATCTGTGACATAGTTTTTACAGAAATGAACTGTTTTGAACAGTTTCCTGGTGGAAAACAAGGCGTCACACATGTGTACACAAAGTGAATTTCAGGCCCTGAAACGCTTATGGTGAAATAAGGTTACCTTCAACTCTAACGCTGTGTAAAGTCAAAATACTCTGGTAAAAGCAGTTCTAAATGATGAAATCCCCAGTACCCTTATGGTTAAGAACTGTTTGGATGGTTTCCCAACTGTTTTCAAAGTGCAATTCAACATCTCAAACTCAACTTTTGAAATTCCTATTGAGTTGCATTGGGCAAAACTGAAGTTGAGTTAAATTTAATGAGTCTTAACTTCTATGTTGTGAAACCACTTGAAACACATCTGTGACATAGTTTTTACAGAAATGAACTGTTTTGAACAGTTTCCTGGTGGAAAACAAGGCGTCACACATGTGTACACAAAGTGAATTTCAGGCCCTGAAACGCGCTATGGTGAAATAAGGTTACCTTCAACTCTAACGCTGTGTAAAGTCAAAATACTCTGGTAAAAGCAGTTCTAAATGATGAAATCCCCAGTACCCTTATGGTTAAGAACTGTTTGGATGGTTTCCCACTGTTTTTCAAAGTGCAATTCAACATCTCAAACTCACTTTTGAAATTCCTATTGAGTTCATTGGGCAAAACTGAAGTTGAGTTAAATTTAATGAGTCTTAACTTCTATGTTGTGAAACCACTTGAAACACATCTGTGACATAGTTTTTACAGAAATGAACTGTTTTGAACAGTTTCCTGGTGGAAAACAAGGCGTCACACATGTGTACACAAAGTGAATTTCAGGCCCTGAAACGCTTATGGTGAAATAAGGTTACCTTCAACTCTAACGCTGTGTAAAGTCAAAATACTCTGGTAAAAGCAGTTCTAAATGATGAAATCCCCAGTACCCTTATGGTTAAGAACTGTTTGGATGGTTTCCCAACTGTTTTTCAAAGTGCAATTCAACATCTTAAACTCACCTTTTGAAATCCCCATTAACTTGCAATGGACAAAACTGAAGTTGAGTGAAACTCAATGAGTCTTAACTTCTATGTTGTGAAACCACTTGAAACACATCTGTGACATAGTTTTTACAGAAATGAACTGTTTTGAACAGTTTCCTGGTGGAAAACAAGCGTCACACATGTGTACACAAAGTGATTTTCAGCCCTGAAACGCTGCTATGGTGAAATAAGGTTACCTTCAACTCTAACTCTGTGGAAAGTCAAAATACTCTGGTAAAAGCAGTTCTAAATGATGAAATCCCCAGTACCCTTATGGTTAAGAACTGTTTGGATGGTTTCCCACTGTTTTTCAAAGTGCAATTCAACATCTCAAACTCAACTTTTGAAATTCCTATTGAGTTGCATTGGGCAAGAACTGAAGTTGAGTTAAATTTAATGAGTCTTAACTTCTATGTTGTGAAACCACTTAAAACACATCTGACATAGTTTTTACAGAAATGAACTGTTTTGAACAGTTTCCTGGTGGAAAACAAGGCGTCACACATGTGTACACAAAGAGAATTTCAGGCCCTGAAACGCGCTATGGTGAAATAAGGTTACCTTCAACTCTAACGCTGTGTAAAGTCAAAATACTCTGGTAAAAGCAGTTCTAAATGATGAAATCCCCAGTACCCTTATGGTTAAGAACTGTTTGGATGGTTTCCCAACTGTTTTTCAAAGTGCACTTCAACATCTAAACTCACCTTTGAAACCCCATGAACTTGCAATGGCAAAAAACTGAAGTTGAGTTAAACTCAATGAGTCTTAACTTCTATGTTGTGAAACCACTTGAAACACATCTGTGACATAGTTTTTACAGAAATGAACTGTTTTGAACAGTTTCCTGGTGGAAAACAAGCGTCACACATGTGTACACAAAGTGAATTTCAGGCCCTGAAACGCTGCTATGGTGAAATAAGGTTACCTTCAACTCTAACTCTGTGAAAGTCAAAATACTCTGGTAAAAGCAGTTCTAAATGATGAAATCCCCAGTACCCTTATGGTTAAGAACTGTTTGGATGGTTTCCCACTGTTTTCAAAGTGCAATTCAACATCTCAAACTCAACTTTTGAAATTCCTATTGAGTTGCATTGGGCAAAACTGAAGTTGAGTTAAATTTAATGAGTCTTAACTTCTAAGTTGTGAAACCACTTGAAACACATCTGCGACATAGTTTTTTACAGAAATGAACTGTTTTGAACAGTTTCCTGGTGGAAAACAAGGCGTCACACATGTGTACACAAAGTGAATTTCAGGCCCTGAAACGCTTATGGTGAAATAAGGTTACCTTCAACTCTAACGCTGTGTAAAGTCAAAATACTCTGGTAAAAGCAGTTCTAAATGATGAAATCCCCAGTACCCTTATGGTTAAGAACTGTTTGATGGTTTCCCAACTGTTTTTCAAAGTGCACTTCAACATCTTAAACTCACTTTTGAAATCCCCTATTGAGTTGCAATGGGCAAAACTGAAGTTGAGTGAAACTCAATGAGTCTTAACTTCTATGTTGTGAAACCACTTGAAACACATCTGTGACATAGTTTTTTACAGAAATGAACTGTTTTGAACAGTTTCCTGGTGGAAAACAAGCGTCACACATGTGTACACAAAGTGATTTTCAGCCCCTGAAACGCTGCTATGGTGAAATAAGGTTACCTTCAACTCTAACGCTGTGGAAAGTCAAAATACTCTGGTAAAAGCAGTTCTAAATGATGAAATCCCCAGTACCCTTATGGTTAAGAACTGTTTGGATGGTTTCCCAACTGTTTTTCAAAGTGCAATTCAACATCTCAAACTCACTTTTGAAATTCCTATTGAGTTGCATTGGGCAAAACTGAAGTTGAGTTAAATTTAATGAGTCTTAACTTCTATGTTGTGAAACCACTTGAAACACATCTGACATAGTTTTTACAGAAATGAACTGTTTTGAACAGTTTCCTGGTGGAAAACAAGGCGTCACACATGTGTACACAAAGAGAATTTCAGGCCCTGAAACGCTATGGTGAAATAAGGTTACCTTCAACTCTAACGCTGTGTAAAGTCAAAATACTCTGGTAAAAGCAGTTCTAAATGATGAAATCCCCAGTACCCTTATGGTTAAGAACTGTTTGGATGGTTTCCCAACTGTTTTTCAAAGTGCACTTCAACATCTCAAACTCACCTTTTGAAATTCCTATTGAGTTGCATTGGCCCAAAACTAAAGTTGAGTGAAACTAATGAGTCTTAACTTCTATGTTGTGAAACCACTTGAAACACATCTGTGACATAGTTTTTACAGAAATGAACTGTTTTGAACAGTTTCCTGGTGGAAAACAAGGCGTCACACATGTGTACACAAAGTGATTTTCAGGCCCTGAAACGCTGCTATGGTGAAATAAGGTTACCTTCAACTCTAACGCTGTGTAAAGTCAAAATACTCTGGTAAAAGCAGTTCTAAATGATGAAATCCCCAGTACCCTTATGGTTAAGAACTGTTTGGATGGTTTCCCAACTGTTTTTCAAAGTGCAATTCAACATCTCAAACTCACTTTTGAAATTCCTATTGAGTTGCATTGGGCAAAACTGAAGTTGAGTTAAATTTAATGAGTCTTAACTTCTATGTTGTGAAACCACTTGAAACACATCTGTGACATAGTTTTTACAGAAATGAACTGTTTTGAACAGTTTCCTGGTGGAAAACAAGGCGTCACACATGTGTACACAAAGTGAATTTCAGGCCCTGAAACGCTGCTATGGTGAAATAAGGTTACCTTCAACTCTAACGCTGTGTAAAGTCAAAATACTCTGGTAAAAGCAGTTCTAAATGATGAAATCCCCAGTACCCTTATGGTTAAGAACTGTTTGATGGTTTCCCAACTGTTTTTCAAAGTGCATTCAACATCTCAAACTCACCTTTTGAAATCCTATTGAGTTGCATTGGGCAAAACTGAAGTTGAGTTAAACTAATGAGTCTTAACTTCTATGTTGTGAAACCACTTGAAACACATCTGTGACATAGTTTTTACAGAAATGAACTGTTTTGAACAGTTTCCCTGGTGGAAAACAAGGCGTCACACATGTGTACACAAAGTGAATTTCAGGCCCTGAAACGCTGCTATGGTGAAATAAGGTTACCTTCAACTCTAACGCTGTGTAAAGTCAAAATACTCTGGTAAAAGCAGTTCTAAATGATGAAATCCCCAGTACCCTTATGGTTAAGAACTGTTTGATGGTTTCCCAACTGTTTTTCAAAGTGCAATTCAACATCTCAAACTCACTTTTGAAATTCCTATTGAGTTGCATTGGGCAAAACTGAAGTTGAGTTAAATTTAATGAGTCTTAACTTCTATGTTGTGAAACCACTTGAAACACATCTGTGACATAGTTTTTTACAGAAATGAACTGTTTTGAACAGTTTCCTGGTGGAAAACAAGGCGTCACACATGTGTACACAAAGTGAATTTCAGGCCCTGAAACGCTATGGTGAAATAAGGTTACCTTCAACTCTAACGCTGTGTAAAGTCAAAATACTCTGGTAAAAGCAGTTCTAAATGATGAAATCCCCAGTACCCTTATGGTTAAGAACTGTTTGGATGGTTTCCCAACTGTTTTTCAAAGTGCACTTCACATCTTAAACTCACCTTTTGAAATTCCTATTAAGTTGCATTGGGCAAAAACTGAAGTGAGTGAAACTCAATGAGTCTTAACTTCTATGTTGTGAAACCACTTGAAACACATCTGTGACATAGTTTTTTACAGAAATGAACTGTTTTGAACAGTTTCCTGGTGGAAAACAAGCGTCACACATGTGTACACAAAGTGATTTTCAGGCCCTGAAACGCTATGGTGAAATAAGGTTACCTTCAACTCTAACGCTGTGTAAAGTCAAAATACTCTGGTAAAAGCAGTTCTAAATGATGAAATCCCCAGTACCCTTATGGTTAAGAACTGTTTGATGGTTTCCCAACTGTTTTTCAAAGTGCATTCAACATCTCAAACTCACCTTTTGAAATTCCTATTGAGTTGCATTGGGCAAAAACTGAAGTTGAGTTAAATTTAATGAGTCTTAACTTCTATGTTGTGAAACCACTTGAAACACATCTGTGACATAGTTTTTACAGAAATGAACTGTTTTGAACAGTTTCCTGGTGGAAAACAAGGCGTCACACATGTGTACACAAAGTGAATTTCAGGCCCTGAAACGCTGCTATGGTGAAATAAGGTTACCTTCAACTCTAACGCTGTGTAAAGTCAAAATACTCTGGTAAAAGCAGTTCTAAATGATGAAATCCCCAGTACCCTTATGGTTAAGAACTGTTTGGATGGTTTCCCAACTGTTTTTCAAAGTGCACTTCAACATCTTAAACTCACCTTTTGAAATCCCTATTGAGTTGCATTGGGCAAAAACTGAAGTTGAGTTAAATTTAATGAGTCTTAACTTCTATGTTGTGAAACCACTTGAAACACATCTGTGACATAGTTTTTACAGAAATGAACTGTTTTGAACAGTTTCCTGGTGGAAAACAAGGCGTCACACATGTGTACACAAAGTGATTTTCAGGCCCTGAAACGCTGTATGGTGAAATAAGGTTACCTTCAACTCTAACGCTGTGGAAAGTCAAAATACTCTGGTAAAAGCAGTTCTAAATGATGAAATCCCCAGTACCCTTATGGTTAAGAACTGTTTCGATGGTTTCCCAACTGTTTTTCAAAGTGCAATTCAACATCTCAAACTCACCTTTTGAAATTCCTATTGAGTTGCATTGGGCAAAACTGAAGTTGAGTTAAATTTAATGAGTCTTAACTTCTATGTTGTGAAACCACTTGAAACACATCTGTGACATAGTTTTTACAGAAATGAACTGTTTTGAACAGTTTCCTGGTGGAAAACAAGGCGTCACACATGTGTACACAAAGAGAATTTCAGGCCCTGAAACGCGCTATGGTGAAATAAGGTTACCTTCAACTCTAACGCTGTGTAAAGTCAAAATACTCTGGTAAAAGCAGTTCTAAATGATGAAATCCCCAGTACCCTTATGGTTAAGAACTGTTTGGATGGTTTCCCAACTGTTTTTCAAAGTGCATTCAACATCTCAAACTCACCTTTTGAAATTCCTATTGAGTTGCATTGGGCAAAACTGAAGTTGAGTTAAATTTAATGAGTCTTAACTTCTATGTTGTGAAACCACTTGAAACACATCTGTGACATAGTTTTTACAGAAATGAACTGTTTTGAACAGTTTCCTGGTGGAAAACAAGGCGTCACACATGTGTACACAAAGTGAATTTCAGGCCCTGAAACGCTATGGTGAAATAAGGTTACCTTCAACTCTAACGCTGTGTAAAGTCAAAATACTCTGGTAAAAGCAGTTCTAAATGATGAAATCCCCAGTACCCTTATGGTTAAGAACTGTTTGGATGGTTTCCCAACTGTTTTTCAAAGTGCACTTCAACATCTCAAACTCACCTTTGAAATTCCATTGACTTGCATTGGGCAAAACTGAAGTTGAGTTAAACTCAATGAGTCTTAACTTCTATGTTGTGAAACCACTTGAAACACATCTGTGACATAGTTTTTTACAGAAATGAACTGTTTTGAACAGTTTCCTGGTGGAAAACAAGGCGTCACACATGTGTACACAAAGTGAATTTTCAGGCCCTGAAACGCTATGGTGAAATAAGGTTACCTTCAACTCTAACGCTGTGAAAGTCAAAATACTCTGGTAAAAGCAGTTCTAAATGATGAAATCCCCAGTACCCTTATGGTTAAGAACTGTTTGATGGTTTCCCAACTGTTTTTCAAAGTGCAATTCAACATCTCAAACTCACTTTTGAAATTCCTATTGAGTTGCATTGGGCAAAACTGAAGTTGAGTTAAATTTAATGAGTCTTAACTTCTATGTTGTGAAACCACTTGAAACACATCTGTGACATAGTTTTTACAGAAATGAACTGTTTTGAACAGTTTCCTGGTGGAAAACAAGGCGTCACACATGTGTACACAAAGAGAATTTCAGGCCCTGAAACGCGTATGGTGAAATAAGGTTACCTTCAACTCTAACGCTGTGTAAAGTCAAAATACTCTGGTAAAAGCAGTTCTAAATGATGAAATCCCCAGTACCCTTATGGTTAAGAACTGTTTGATGGTTTCCCAACTGTTTTTCAAAGTGCATTCAACATCTCAAACTCACTTTTGAAATTCCTATTGAGTTGCATTGGGCAAAACTGAAGTTGAGTTAAATTTAATGAGTCTTAACTTCTATGTTGTGAAACCACTTGAAACACATCTGTGACATAGTTTTTACAGAAATGAACTGTTTTGAACAGTTTCCTGGTGGAAAACAAGGCGTCACACATGTGTACACAAAGTGAATTTCAGGCCCTGAAACGCTGTATGGTGAAATAAGGTTACCTTCAACTCTAACGCTGTGTAAAGTCAAAATACTCTGGTAAAAGCAGTTCTAAATGATGAAATCCCCAGTACCCTTATGGTTAAGAACTGTTTGAATGGTTTCCCAACTGTTTTTCAAAGTGCACTTCAACATCTCAAACTCACCTTTTGAAATTCCTATTGAGTTGCATTGGCAAAACTGAAGTTGAGTTAAATTTAATGAGTCTTAACTTCTATGTTGTGAAACCACTTGAAACACATCTGTGACATAGTTTTTACAGAAATGAACTGTTTTGAACAGTTTCCTGGTGGAAAACAAGGCGTCACACATGTGTACACAAAGTGAATTTCAGGCCCTGAAACGCTGCTATGGTGAAATAAGGTTACCTTCAACTCTAACGCTGTGTAAAGTCAAAATACTCTGGTAAAAGCAGTTCTAAATGATGAATTCCCCAGTACCCTTATGATTAAGAACTGTTTGGATGGTTTCCCAACTGTTTTTCAAAGTGCACTTCAACATCTCAAACTCACCTTTTGAAATTCCTATTGAGTTGCATTGGGCAAAACTGAAGTTGAGTTAAACTTAATGAGTCTTAACTTCTATGTTGTGAAACCACTTGAAACACATCTGTGACATAGTTTTTACAGAAATGAACTGTTTTGAACAGTTTCCTGGTGGAAAACAAGCGTCACACATGTGTACACAAAGTGAATTTTCAGGCCCTGAAACGCTGTATGGTGAAATAAGGTTACCTTCAACTCTAACGCTGTGTAAAGTCAAAATACTCTGGTAAAAGCAGTTCTAAATGATGAAATCCCCAGTACCCTTATGGTTAAGAACTGTTTGGATGGTTTCCCACTGTTTTTCAAAGTGCAATTCAACATCTCAAACTCACTTTTGAAATTCCTATTGAGTTGCATTGGGCAAAACTGAAGTTGAGTTAAATTTAATGAGTCTTAACTTCTATGTTGTGAAACCACTTGAAACACATCTGCGACATAGTTTTTACAGAAATGAACTGTTTTGAACAGTTTCCTGGTGGAAAACAAGGCGTCACACATGTGTACACAAAGTGAATTTCAGGCCCTGAAACGCGTATGGTGAAATAAGGTTACCTTCAACTCTAACGCTGTGTAAAGTCAAAATACTCTGGTAAAAGCAGTTCTAAATGATGAAATCCCCAGTACCCTTATGGTTAAGAACTGTTTGGATGGTTTCCCAACTGTTTTTCAAAGTGCACTTCAACATCTTAAACTCACCTTTTGAAATCCTATTAACTTTGCATTGGACAAAAACTGAAGTTGAGTTAAACTCAATGAGTCTTAACTTCTATGTTGTGAAACCACTTGAAACACATCTGTGACATAGTTTTTACAGAAATGAACTGTTTTGAACAGTTTCCTGGTGGAAAACAAGGCGTCACACATGTGTACACAAAGTGATTTTCAGGCCCTGAAACGCTATGGTGAAATAAGGTTACCTTCAACTCTAACGCTGTGTAAAGTCAAAATACTCTGGTAAAAGCAGTTCTAAATGATGAAATCCCCAGTACCCTTATGGTTAAGAACTGTTTGGATGGTTTCCCAACTGTTTTTCAAAGTGCATTCAACATCTCAAACTCACTTTTGAAATTCCTATTGAGTTGCATTGGGCAAAACTGAAGTTGAGTTAAATTTAATGAGTCTTAACTTCTATGTTGTGAAACCACTTGAAACACATCTGTGACATAGTTTTTACAGAAATGAACTGTTTTGAACAGTTTCCTGGTGGAAAACAAGGCGTCACACATGTGTACACAAAGTGAATTTCAGGCCCTGAAACGCTATGGTGAAATAAGGTTACCTTCAACTCTAACGCTGTGTAAAGTCAAAATACTCTGGTAAAAGCAGTTCTAAATGATGAAATCCCCAGTACCCTTATGGTTAAGAACTGTTTGGATGGTTTCCCAACTGTTTTTCAAAGTGCACTTCAACATCTCAAACTCACCTTTTGAAATTCCTATTGAGTTGCATTGGGCAAAACTAGAAGTTGAGTGAAACTTAATGAGTCTTAACTTCTATGTTGTGAAACCACTTGAAACACATCTGTGACATAGTTTTTACAGAAATGAACTGTTTTGAACAGTTTCCTGGTGGAAAACAAGGCGTCACACATGTGTACACAAAGTGAATTTTCAGGCCCTGAAACGCTGCTATGGTGAAATAAGGTTACCTTCAACTCTAACGCTGTGTAAAGTCAAAATACTCTGGTAAAAGCAGTTCTAAATGATGAAATCCCCAGTACCCTTATGGTTAAGAACTGTTTGGATGGTTTCCCAACTGTTTTTCAAAGTGCAATTCAACATCTCAAACTCACTTTTGAAATTCCTATTGAGTTGCATTGGGCAAAACTGAAGTTGAGTTAAATTTAATGAGTCTTAACTTCTATGTTGTGAAACCACTTGAAACACATCTGTGACATAGTTTTTACAGAAATGAACTGTTTTGAACAGTTTCCTGGTGGAAAACAAGGCGTCACACATGTGTACACAAAGTGAATTTCAGGCCCTGAAACGCTGCTATGGTGAAATAAGGTTACCTTCAACTCTAACGCTGTGTAAAGTCAAAATACTCTGGTAAAAGCAGTTCTAAATGATGAAATCCCCAGTACCCTTATGGTTAAGAACTGTTTGATGGTTTCCCACTGTTTTTCAAAGTGCATTCAACATCTCAAACTCACCTTTTGAAATTCCTATTGAGTTGCATTGGGCAAATACTGAAGTTGAGTTAAATTTAATGAGTCTTAACTTCTATGTTGTGAAACCACTTGAAACACATCTGTGACATAGTTTTTTACAGAAATGAACTGTTTTGAACAGTTTCCTGGTGGAAAACAAGGCGTCACACATGTGTACACAAAGTGAATTTCAGGCCCTGAAACGCTATGGTGAAATAAGGTTACCTTCAACTCTAACGCTGTGTAAAGTCAAAATACTCTGGTAAAAGCAGTTCTAAATGATGAAATCCCCAGTACCCTTATGGTTAAGAACTGTTTGATGGTTTCCCAACTGTTTTTCAAAGTGCACTTCAACATCTTAAACTCACCTTTTGAAATTCCTATTGACTTGCAATGGACAAAACTGAAGTTGAGTTAAACTTAATGAGTCTTAACTTCTATGTTGTGAAACCACTTGAAACACATCTGTGACATAGTTTTTACAGAAATGAACTGTTTTGAACAGTTTCCTGGTGGAAAACAAGCGTCACACATGTGTACACAAAGTGAATTTTCAGGCCCTGAAACGCTATGGTGAAATAAGGTTACCTTCAACTCTAACGCTGTGGAAAGTCAAAATACTCTGGTAAAAGCAGTTCTAAATGATGAAATCCCCAGTACCCTTATGGTTAAGAACTGTTTGGATGGTTTCCCCACTGTTTTTCAAAGTGCAATTCAACATCTCAAACTCACCTTTTGAAATTCCTATTGAGTTGCATTGGGCAAAACTGAAGTTGAGTTAAATTTAATGAGTCTTAACTTCTATGTTGTGAAACCACTTGAAACACATCTGCGACATAGTTTTTACAGAAATGAACTGTTTTGAACAGTTTCCTGGTGGAAAACAAGGCGTCACACATGTGTACACAAAGTGAATTTCAGGCCCTGAAACGCGCTATGGTGAAATAAGGTTACCTTCAACTCTAACGCTGTGTAAAGTCAAAATACTCTGGTAAAAGCAGTTCTAAATGATGAAATCCCCAGTACCCTTATGGTTAAGAACTGTTTGGATGGTTTCCCAACTGTTTTTCAAAGTGCACTTCAACATCTCAAACTCACCTTTTGAAATCCTATTGAACTTGCATTGGGCAAAACTGAAGTTGAGTTAAATTTAATGAGTCTTAACTTCTATGTTGTGAAACCACTTGAAACACATCTGTGACATAGTTTTTACAGAAATGAACTGTTTTGAACAGTTTCCTGGTGGAAAACAAGGCGTCACACATGTGTACACAAAGTGATTTTCAGGCCCTGAAACGCTGCTATGGTGAAATAAGGTTACCTTCAACTCTAACGCTGTGTAAAGTCAAAATACTCTGGTAAAAGCAGTTCTAAATGATGAAATCCCCAGTACCCTTATGGTTAAGAACTGTTTGATGGTTTCCCAACTGTTTTTCAAAGTGCAATTCAACATCTCAAACTCACTTTTGAAATTCCTATTGAGTTGCATTGGGCAAAACTGAAGTTGAGTTAAATTTAATGAGTCTTAACTTCTATGTTGTGAAACCACTTGAAACACATCTGTGACATAGTTTTTACAGAAATGAACTGTTTTGAACAGTTTCCTGGTGGAAAACAAGGCGTCACACATGTGTACACAAAGTGAATTTCAGGCCCTGAAACGCTGCTATGGTGAAATAAGGTTACCTTCAACTCTAACGCTGTGTAAAGTCAAAATACTCTGGTAAAAGCAGTTCTAAATGATGAAATCCCCAGTACCCTTATGGTTAAGAACTGTTTGGATGGTTTCCCAACTGTTTTTCAAAGTGCATTCAACATCTCAAACTCACCTTTTGAAATTCCTATTGAGTTGCATTGGGCAAAACTGAAGTTGAGTTAAATTTAATGAGTCTTAACTTCTATGTTGTGAAACCACTTGAAACACATCTGTGACATAGTTTTTACAGAAATGAACTGTTTTGAACAGTTTCCTGGTGGAAAACAAGGCGTCACACATGTGTACACAAAGTGAATTTCAGGCCCTGAAACGCTTATGGTGAAATAAGGTTACCTTCAACTCTAACGCTGTGTAAAGTCAAAATACTCTGGTAAAAGCAGTTCTAAATGATGAAATCCCCAGTACCCTTATGGTTAAGAACTGTTTGGATGGTTTCCCAACTGTTTTTCAAAGTGCATTCAACATCTCAAACTCACTTTTGAAATTCCTATTGAGTTGCATTGGGCAAAACTGAAGTTGAGTTAAATTTAATGAGTCTTAACTTCTATGTTGTGAAACCACTTGAAACACATCTGTGACATAGTTTTTACAGAAATGAACTGTTTTGAACAGTTTCCTGGTGGAAAACAAGGCGTCACACATGTGTACACAAAGTGAATTTCAGGCCCTGAAACGCGATATGGTGAAATAAGGTTACCTTCAACTCTAACGCTGTGTAAAGTCAAAATACTCTGGTAAAAGCAGTTCTAAATGATGAAATCCCCAGTACCCTTATGGTTAAGAACTGTTTGATGGTTTCCCAACTGTTTTTCAAAGTGCATTCAACATCTCAAACTCACCTTTGAAATTCCTATTGAGTTGCATGGGCAAAACTGAAGTTGAGTTAAACTTAATGAGTCTTAACTTCTATGTTGTGAAACCACTTGAAACACATCTGTGACATAGTTTTTACAGAAATGAACTGTTTTGAACAGTTTCCTGGTGGAAAACAAGCGTCACACATGTGTACACAAAGTGAATTTCAGGCCCTGAAACGCTGCTATGGTGAAATAAGGTTACCTTCAACTCTAACGCTGTGTAAAGTCAAAATACTCTGGTAAAAGCAGTTCTAAATGATGAAATCCCCAGTACCCTTATGGTTAAGAACTGTTTGGATGGTTTCCCCACTGTTTTTCAAAGTGCAATTCAACATCTCAAACTCACTTTTGAAATTCCTATTGAGTTGCATTGGGCAAAACTGAAGTTGAGTTAAATTTAATGAGTCTTAACTTCTATGTTGTGAAACCACTTGAAACACATCTGTGACATAGTTTTTACAGAAATGAACTGTTTTGAACAGTTTCCTGGTGGAAAACAAGGCGTCACACATGTGTACACAAAGTGAATTTCAGGCCCTGAAACGCTATGGTGAAATAAGGTTACCTTCAACTCTAACGCTGTGTAAAGTCAAAATACTCTGGTAAAAGCAGTTCTAAATGATGAAATCCCCAGTACCCTTATGGTTAAGAACTGTTTGGATGGTTTCCCAACTGTTTTTCAAAGTGCACTTCAACATCTTAAACTCACCTTTGAAATCCCCATTAACTTGCATTGGACAAAACTGAAGTTGAGTGAAACTCAATGAGTCTTAACTTCTATGTTGTGAAACCACTTGAAACACATCTGTGACATAGTTTTTACAGAAATGAACTGTTTTGAACAGTTTCCTGGTGGAAAACAAGCGTCACACATGTGTACACAAAGTGATTTTCAGGCCCTGAAACGCTGCTATGGTGAAATAAGGTTACCTTCAACTCTAACGCTGTGGAAAGTCAAAATACTCTGGTAAAAGCAGTTCTAAATGATGAAATCCCCAGTACCCTTATGGTTAAGAACTGTTTGATGGTTTCCCCACTGTTTTTCAAAATGCATTCAACATCTCAAACTCACTTTTGAAATTCCTATTGAGTTGCATTGGGCAAAACTGAAGTTGAGTTAAATTTAATGAGTCTTAACTTCTATGTTGTGAAACCACTTGAAACACATCTGACATAGTTTTTACAGAAATGAACTGTTTTGAACAGTTTCCTGGTGGAAAACAAGGCGTCACACATGTGTACACAAAGTGAATTTCAGGCCCTGAAACGCGCTATGGTGAAATAAGGTTACCTTCAACTCTAACGCTGTGTAAAGTCAAAATACTCTGGTAAAAGCAGTTCTAAATGATGAAATCCCCAGTACCCTTATGGTTAAGAACTGTTTGGATGGTTTCCCAACTGTTTTTCAAAGTGCACTTCAACATCTTAAACTCACCTTTTGAAATCCTATTAACTTGCAATGGACAAAACTGAAGTTGAGTGAAACTCAATGAGTCTTAACTTCTATGTTGTGAAACCACTTGAAACACATCTGTGACATAGTTTTTACAGAAATGAACTGTTTTGAACAGTTTCCTGGTGGAAAACAAGCGTCACACATGTGTACACAAAGTGATTTTCAGGCCCTGAAACGCTGTATGGTGAAATAAGGTTACCTTCAACTCTAACGCTGTGGAAAGTCAAAATACTCTGGTAAAAGCAGTTCTAAATGATGAAATCCCCAGTACCCTTATGGTTAAGAACTGTTTGATGGTTTCCCACTGTTTTTCAAAGTGCAATTCAACATCTCAAACTCAACTTTTGAAATTCCTATTGAGTTGCATTGGGCAAAACTGAAGTTGAGTTAAATTTAATGAGTCTTAACTTCTATGTTGTGAAACCACTTGAAACACATCTGTGACATAGTTTTTACAGAAATGAACTGTTTTGAACAGTTTCCTGGTGGAAAACAAGGCGTCACACATGTGTACACAAAGTGAATTTCAGGCCCTGAAACGCTGCTATGGTGAAATAAGGTTACCTTCAACTCTAACGCTGTGTAAAGTCAAAATACTCTGGTAAAAGCAGTTCTAAATGATGAAATCCCCAGTACCCTTATGGTTAAGAACTGTTTGATGGTTTCCCAACTGTTTTTCAAAGTGCAATTCAACATCTGAAACTCACCTTTTGAAATCCCCATTAACTTGCAATGGACAAAACTGAAGTTGAGTGAAACTCAATGAGTCTTAACTTCTATGTTGTGAAACCACTTGAAACACATCTGTGACATAGTTTTTACAGAAATGAACTGTTTTGAACAGTTTCCTGGTGGAAAACAAGCGTCACACATGTGTACACAAAGTGATTTTCAGGCCCTGAAACGCTGCTATGGTGAAATAAGGTTACCTTCAACTCTAACTCTGTGGAAAGTCAAAATACTCTGGTAAAAGCAGTTCTAAATGATGAAATCCCCAGTACCCTTATGGTTAAGAACTGTTTGGATGGTTTCCCACTGTTTTTCAAAGTGCAATTCAACATCTCAAACTCAACTTTTGAAATTCCTATTGAGTTGCATTGGGCAAAACTGAAGTTGAGTTAAATTTAATGAGTCTAACTTCTATGTTGTGAAACCACTTGAAACACATCTGCACATAGTTTTTACAGAAATGAACTGTTTTGAACAGTTTCCTGGTGGAAAACAAGGCGTCACACATGTGTACACAAAGTGAATTTCAGGCCCTGAAACGCTGCTATGGTGAAATAAGGTTACCTTCAACTCTAACGCTGTGTAAAGTCAAAATACTCTGGTAAAAGCAGTTCTAAATGATGAAATCCCCAGTACCCTTATGGTTAAGAACTGTTTGGATGGTTTCCCAACTGTTTTTCAAAGTGCACTTCAACATCTCAAACTCACTCTTTGAAATTCCTATTGAGTTGCATTGGGCAAAAACTGAAGTTGAGTTAAATTTAATGAGTCTTAACTTCTATGTTGTGAAACCACTTGAAACACATCTGTGACATAGTTTTTACAGAAATGAACTGTTTTGAACAGTTTCCTGGTGGAAAACAAGGCGTCACACATGTGTACACAAAGTGAATTTTCAGGCCCTGAAACGCTGCTATGGTGAAATAAGGTTACCTACAACTCTAACGCTGTGGAAAGTCAAAATACTCTGGTAAAAGCAGTTCTAAATGATGAAATCCCCAGTACCCTTATGGTTAAGAACTGTTTGGATGGTTTCCCAACTGTTTTTCAAAGTGCATTCAACATCTCAAACTCAACTTTTGAAATTCCTATTGAGTTGCATTGGGCAAAAACTGAAGTTGAGTTAAATTTAATGAGTCTTAACTTCTATGTTGTGAAACCACTTGAAACACATCTGACATAGTTTTTACAGAAATGAACTGTTTTGAACAGTTTCCTGGTGGAAAACAAGGCGTCACACATGTGTACACAAAGTGAATTTCAGGCCCTGAAACGCGCTATGGTGAAATAAGGTTACCTTCAACTCTAACGCTGTGTAAAGTCAAAATACTCTGGTAAAAGCAGTTCTAAATGATGAAATCCCCAGTACCCTTATGGTTAAGAACTGTTTGGATGGTTTCCCAACTGTTTTTCAAAGTGCACTTCAACATCTTAAACTCACCTTTGAAATCCTATTGACTTGCAATGGCAAAACTGAAGTTGAGTAAACTCAATGAGTCTTAACTTCTATGTTGTGAAACCACTTGAAACACATCTGTGACATAGTTTTTACAGAAATGAACTGTTTTGAACAGTTTCCTGGTGGAAAACAAGCCGTCACACATGTGTACACAAAGTGATTTTCAGGCCCTGAAACGCGCTATGGTGAAATAAGGTTACCTTCAACTCTAACGCTGTGTAAAGTCAAAATACTCTGGTAAAAGCAGTTCTAAATGATGAAATCCCCAGTACCCTTATGGTTAAGAACTGTTTGGATGGTTTCCCCACTGTTTTTCAAAGTGCAATTCAACATCTCAAACTCACTTTTGAAATTCCTATTGAGTTGCATTGGGCAAAACTGAAGTTGAGTTAAATTTAATGAGTCTTAACTTCTATGTTGTGAAACCACTTGAAACACATCTGCGACATAGTTTTTACAGAAATGAACTGTTTTGAACAGTTTCCTGGTGGAAAACAAGGCGTCACACATGTGTACACAAAGTGAATTTCAGGCCCTGAAACGCTATGGTGAAATAAGGTTACCTTCAACTCTAACGCTGTGTAAAGTCAAAATACTCTGGTAAAAGCAGTTCTAAATGATGAAATCCCCAGTACCCTTATGGTTAAGAACTGTTTGATGGTTTCCCAACTGTTTTTCAAAGTGCACTTCAACATCTCAAACTCACCTTTTGAAATTCCTATTGACTTGCATTGGACAAAACTGAAGTTGAGTGAAACTCAATGAGTCTTAACTTCTATGTTGTGAAACCACTTGAAACACATCTGTGACATAGATTTTTACAGAAATGAACTGTTTTGAACAGTTTCCTGGTGGAAAACAAGCGTCACACATGTGTACACAAAGTGATTTTCAGGCCCTGAAACGCTGCTATGGTGAAATAAGGTTACCTTCAACTCTAACGCTGTGTAAAGTCAAAATACTCTGGTAAAAGCAGTTCTAAATGATGAAATCCCCAGTACCCTTATGGTTAAGAACTGTTTGATGGTTTCCCACTGTTTTTCAAAGTGCAATTCAACATCTCAAACTCAACTTTTGAAATTCCTATTGAGTTGCATTGGGCAAAACTGAAGTTGAGTTAAATTTAATGAGTCTTAACTTCTATGTTGTGAAACCACTTGAAACACATCTGTGACATAGTTTTTACAGAAATGAACTGTTTTGAACAGTTTCCTGGTGGAAAACAAGGCGTCACACATGTGTACACAAAGTGAATTTCAGGCCCTGAAACGCGTATGGTGAAATAAGGTTACCTTCAACTCTAACGCTGTGTAAAGTCAAAATACTCTGGTAAAAGCAGTTCTAAATGATGAAATCCCCAGTACCCTTATGGTTAAGAACTGTTTGGATGGTTTCCCAACTGTTTTTCAAAGTGCAATTCAACATCTCAAACTCACCTTTTGAAATTCCTATTGAGTTGCATTTGGGCAAAACTGAAGTTGAGTTAAATTTAATGAGTCTTAACTTCTATGTTGTGAAACCACTTGAAACACATCTGACATAGTTTTTACAGAAATGAACTGTTTTGAACAGTTTCCTGGTGGAAAACAAGGCGTCACACATGTGTACACAAAGAGAATTTCAGGCCCTGAAACGCGATATGGTGAAATAAGGTTACCTTCAACTCTAACGCTGTGTAAAGTCAAAATACTCTGGTAAAAGCAGTTCTAAATGATGAAATCCCCAGTACCCTTATGGTTAAGAACTGTTTGGATGGTTTCCCAACTGTTTTTCAAAGTGCACTTCAACATCTCAAACTCACCTTTGAAATCCTATTGACTTGCAATGGGCAAAACTGAAGTTGAGTGAAACTCAATGAGTCTTAACTTCTATGTTGTGAAACCACTTGAAACACATCTGTGACATAGTTTTTACAGAAATGAACTGTTTTGAACAGTTTCCTGGTGGAAAACAAGGCGTCACACATGTGTACACAAAGTGATTTTCAGGCCCTGAAACGCGCTATGGTGAAATAAGGTTACCTTCAACTCTAACGCTGTGGAAAGTCAAAATACTCTGGTAAAAGCAGTTCTAAATGATGAAATCCCCAGTACCCTTATGGTTAAGAACTGTTTGATGGTTTCCCAACTGTTTTTCAAAGTGCAATTCAACATCTCAAACTCACTTTTGAAATTCCTATTGAGTTGCATTGGGCAAAACTGAAGTTGAGTTAAATTTAATGAGTCTTAACTTCTATGTTGTGAAACCACTTGAAACACATCTGTGACATAGTTTTTACAGAAATGAACTGTTTTGAACAGTTTCCTGGTGGAAAACAAGGCGTCACACATGTGTACACAAAGTGAATTTCAGGCCCTGAAACGCTGCTATGGTGAAATAAGGTTACCTTCAACTCTAACGCTGTGTAAAGTCAAAATACTCTGGTAAAAGCAGTTCTAAATGATGAAATCCCCAGTACCCTTATGGTTAAGAACTGTTTGGATGGTTTCCCAACTGTTTTTCAAAGTGCACTTCAACATCTCAAACTCACCTTTTGAAATTCCTATTGACTTGCATTGGGCAAAACTGAAGTTGAGTTAAACTCAATGAGTCTTAACTTCTATGTTGTGAAACCACTTGAAACACATCTGTGACATAGTTTTTACAGAAATGAACTGTTTTGAACAGTTTCCTGGTGGAAAACAAGGCGTCACACATGTGTACACAAAGTGATTTTCAGGCCCTGAAACGCTGTATGGTGAAATAAGGTTACCTTCAACTCTAACGCTGTGTAAAGTCAAAATACTCTGGTAAAAGCAGTTCTAAATGATGAAATCCCCAGTACCCTTATGGTTAAGAACTGTTTGATGGTTTCCCACTGTTTTTCAAAGTGCAATTCAACATCTCAAACTCACCTTTGAAATTCCTATTGAGTTGCATTGGGCAAAACTGAAGTTGAGTTAAATTTAATGAGTCTTAACTTCTATGTTGTGAAACCACTTGAAACACATCTGTGACATAGATTTTTACAGAAATGAACTGTTTTGAACAGTTTCCTGGTGGAAAACAAGGCGTCACACATGTGTACACAAAGTGAATTTCAGGCCCTGAAACGCTTATGGTGAAATAAGGTTACCTTCAACTCTAACGCTGTGTAAAGTCAAAATACTCTGGTAAAAGCAGTTCTAAATGATGAAATCCCCAGTACCCTTATGGTTAAGAACTGTTTGATGGTTTCCCAACTGTTTTTCAAAGTGCACTTCAACATCTTAAACTCACCTTTTGAAATCCCATTAACTTGCAATGGGCAAAACTGAAGTTGAGTAAACTCAATGAGTCTTAACTTCTATGTTGTGAAACCACTTGAAACACATCTGTGACATAGTTTTTACAGAAATGAACTGTTATGAACAGTTTCCTGGTGGAAAACAAGCGTCACACATGTGTACACAAAGTGATTTTCAGGCCCTGAAACGCTATGGTGAAATAAGGTTACCTTCAACTCTAACGCTGTGGAAAGTCAAAATACTCTGGTAAAAGCAGTTCTAAATGATGAAATCCCCAGTACCCTTATGGTTAAGAACTGTTTGGATGGTTTCCCAACTGTTTTTCAAAGTGCAATTCAACATCTCAAACTCACTTTTGAAATTCCTATTGAGTTGCATTGGGCAAAACTGAAGTTGAGTTAAATTTAATGAGTCTTAACTTCTATGTTGTGAAACCACTTGAAACACATCTGTGACATAGTTTTTACAGAAATGAACTGTTTTGAACAGTTTCCTGGTGGAAAACAAGGCGTCACACATGTGTACACAAAGAGAATTTCAGGCCCTGAAACGCTATGGTGAAATAAGGTTACCTTCAACTCTAACGCTGTGTAAAGTCAAAATACTCTGGTAAAAGCAGTTCTAAATGATGAAATCCCCAGTACCCTTATGGTTAAGAACTGTTTGGATGGTTTCCCAACTGTTTTTCAAAGTGCACTTCAACATCTAAACTCACCTTTTGAAATCCTATTAACTTGCAATGGCAAAACTGAAGTTGAGTGAAACTCAATGAGTCTTAACTTCTATGTTGTGAAACCACTTGAAACACATCTGTGACATAGTTTTTACAGAAATGAACTGTTTTGAACAGTTTCCTGGTGGAAAACAAGCGTCACACATGTGTACACAAAGTGATTTTCAGCCCTGAAACGCGCTATGGTGAAATAAGGTTACCTTCAACTCTAACGCTGTGGAAAGTCAAAATACTCTGGTAAAAGCAGTTCTAAATGATGAAATCCCCAGTACCCTTATGGTTAAGAACTGTTTGATGGTTTCCCAACTGTTTTTCAAAGTGCAATTCAACATCTCAAACTCAACTTTTGAAATTCCTATTGAGTTGCATTGGGCAAATACTGAAGTTGAGTTAAATTTAATGAGTCTTAACTTCTATGTTGTGAAACCACTTGAAACACATCTGCGACATAGTTTTTACAGAAATGAACTGTTTTGAACAGCTTCCTGGTGGAAAACAAGGCGTCACACATGTGTACACAAAGTGAAATTCAGGCCCTGAAACGCGCTATGGTGAAATAAGGTTACCTTCAACTCTAACGCTGTGTAAAGTCAAAATACTCTGGTAAAAGCAGTTCTAAATGATGAAATCCCCAGTACCCTTATGGTTAAGAACTGTTTGGATGGTTTCCCAACTGTTTTTCAAAGTGCACTTCAACATCTTAAACTCACCTTTTGAAATCCCCATTAACTTGCAATGGACAAAACTGAAGTTGAGTGAAACTCAATGAGTCTTAACTTCTATGTTGTGAAACCACTTGAAACACATCTGAGACATAGTTTTTTACAGAAATGAACTGTTTTGAACAGTTTCCTGGTGGAAAACAAGGCGTCACACATGTGTACACAAAGTGAATTTTCAGGCCCTGAAAACGCTATGGTGAAATAAGGTTACCTTCAACTCTAACTCTGTGTAAAGTCAAAATACTCTGGTAAAAGCAGTTCTAAATGATGAAATCCCCAGTACCCTTATGGTTAAGAACTGTTTGATGGTTTCCCAACTGTTTTCAAAGTGCAATTCAACATCTCAAACTCACCTTTTGAAATTCCTATTGAGTTGCATTGGGCAAGAACTGAAGTTGAGTTAAATTTAATGAGTCTTAACTTCTATGTTGTGAAACCACTTAAAACACATCTGTGACATAGTTTTTACAGAAATGAACTGTTTTGAACAGTTTCCTGGTGGAAAACAAGGCGTCACACATGTGTACACAAAGTGAATTTCAGGCCCTGAAACGCTGCTATGGTGAAATAAGGTTACCTTCAACTCTAACGCTGTGTAAAGTCAAAATACTCTGGTAAAAGCAGTTCTAAATGATGAAATCCCCAGTACCCTTATGGTTAAGAACTGTTTGGATGGTTTCCCAACTGTTTTTCAAAGTGCATTCAACATCTCAAACTCACTTTTGAAATTCCTATTGAGTTGCATTGGGCAAAACTGAAGTTGAGTTAAATTTAATGAGTCTTAACTTCTATGTTGTGAAACCACTTGAAACACATCTGTGACATAGTTTTTACAGAAATGAACTGTTTTGAACAGTTTCCTGGTGGAAAACAAGGCGTCACACATGTGTACACAAAGTGAATTTCAGGCCCTGAAACGCGCTATGGTGAAATAAGGTTACCTTCAACTCTAACGCTGTGTAAAGTCAAAATACTCTGGTAAAAGCAGTTCTAAATGATGAAATCCCCAGTACCCTTATGGTTAAGAACTGTTTTTGATGGTTTCCCAACTGTTTTTCAAAGTGCAATTCAACATCTCAAACTCAACTTTTGAAATTCCTATTGAGTTGCATTGGGCAAAAACTGAAGTTGAGTTAAATTTAATGAGTCTTAACTTCTATGTTGTGAAACCACTTGAAACACATCTGACATAGTTTTTACAGAAATGAACTGTTTTGAACAGTTTCCTGGTGGAAAACAAGGCGTCACACATGTGTACACAAAGTGAATTTCAGGCCCTGAAACGCTGCTATGGTGAAATAAGGTTACCTTCAACTCTAACGCTGTGTAAAGTCAAAATACTCTGGTAAAAGCAGTTCTAAATGATGAAATCCCCAGTACCCTTATGGTTAAGAACTGTTTGGATGGTTTCCCAACTGTTTTTCAAAGTGCACTTCAACATCTTAAACTCACCTTTTGAAATTCCTATTAACTTGCAATGGGCAAAAATGAAGTTGAGTGAAACTCAATGAGTCTTAACTTCTATGTTGTGAAACCACTTGAAACACATCTGTGACATAGTTTTTACAGAAATGAACTGTTTTGAACAGTTTCCTGGTGGAAAACAAGCGTCACACATGTGTACACAAAGTGATTTTCAGGCCCTGAAACGCTATGGTGAAATAAGGTTACCTTCAACTCTAACGCTGTGTAAAGTCAAAATACTCTGGTAAAAGCAGTTCTAAATGATGAAATCCCCAGTACCCTTATGGTTAAGAACTGTTTGGATGGTTTCCCACTGTTTTTCAAAGTGCATTCAACATCTCAAACTCACCTTTTGAAATTCCTATTGAGTTGCATTGGGCAAAACTGAAGTTGAGTTAAATTTAATGAGTCTTAACTTCTATGTTGTGAAACCACTTGAAACACATCTGCGACATAGTTTTTTACAGAAATGAACTGTTTTGAACAGTTTCCTGGTGGAAAACAAGGCGTCACAAATGTGTACACAAAGTGAATTTCAGGCCCTGAAACGCTGTATGGTGAAATAAGGTTACCTTCAACTCTAACGCTGTGTAAAGTCAAAATACTCTGGTAAAAGCAGTTCTAAATGATGAAATCCCCAGTACCCTTATGGTTAAGAACTGTTTGGATGGTTTCCCAACTGTTTTTCAAAGTGCACTTCACATCTTAAACTCACCTTTGAAATCCCCATTAACTTGCAATGGACAAAACTGAAGTTGAGTGAAACTCAATGAGTCTTAACTTCTATGTTGTGAAACCACTTGAAACACATCTGTGACATAGTTTTTACAGAAATGAACTGTTTTGAACAGTATCCTGGTGGAAAACAAGCGTCACACATGTGTACACAAAGTGATTTTTCAGCCCCTGAAACGCGCTATGGTGATTTCAGGTTACCTTCAACTCTAACTCTGTGGAAAGTCAAAATACTCTGGTAAAAGCAGTTCTAAATGATGAAATCCCCAGTACCCTTATGGTTAAGAACTGTTTGGATGGTTTCCCACTGTTTTTCAAAGTGCAATTCAACATCTCAAACTCAACTTTTGAAATTCCTATTGAGTTGCATTGGGCAAAACTGAAGTTGAGTTAAATTTAATGAGTCTTAACTTCTATGTTGTGAAACCACTTGAAACACATCTGCGACATAGTTTTTTACAGAAATGAACTGTTTTGAACAGTTTCCTGGTGGAAAACAAGGCGTCACACATGTGTACACAAAGAGAATTTCAGGCCCTGAAACGCTATGGTGAAATAAGGTTACCTTCAACTCTAACGCTGTGTAAAGTCAAAATACTCTGGTAAAAGCAGTTCTAAATGATGAAATCCCCAGTACCCTTATGGTTAAGAACTGTTTGGATGGTTTCCCAACTGTTTTTCAAAGTGCACTTCAACATCTCAAACTCACCTTTTGAAATTCCTATTGAGTTGCATTGGGCAAAACTGAAGTTGAGTTAAATTTAATGAGTCTTAACTTCTATGTTGTGAAACCACTTGAAACACATCTGTGACATAGTTTTTACAGAAATGAACTGTTTTGAACAGTTTCCTGGTGGAAAACAAGGCGTCACACATGTGTACACAAAGTGAATTTCAGGCCCTGAAACGCTGCTATGGTGAAATAAGGTTACCTTCAACTCTAACGCTGTGTAAAGTCAAAATACTCTGGTAAAAGCAGTTCTAAATGATGAAATCCCCAGTACCCTTATGGTTAAGAACTGTTTGGATGGTTTCCCAACTGTTTTTCAAAGTGCACTTCAACATCTTAAACTCACTTTTTGAAATCCCCATTAACTTGCATTGGACAAAACTGAAGTTGAGTGAAACTCAATGAGTCTTAACTTCTATGTTGTGAAACCACTTGAAACACATCTGTGACATAGTTTTTACAGAAATGAACTGTTTTGAACAGTTTCCTGGTGGAAAACAAGCGTCACACATGTGTACACAAAGTGATTTTCAGGCCCTGAAACGCGCTATGGTGAAATAAGGTTACCTTCAACTCTAACGCTGTGGAAAGTCAAAATACTCTGGTAAAAGCAGTTCTAAATGATGAAATCCCCAGTACCCTTATGGTTAAGAACTGTTTGGATGGTTTCCCACTGTTTTTCAAAGTGCAATTCAACATCTCAAACTCAACGTTTGAAATTCCTATTGAGTTGCATTGGGCAAAACTGAAGTTGAGTTAAATTTAATGAGTCTTAACTTCTATGTTGTGAAACCACTTGAAACACATCTGTGACATAGTTTTTACAGAAATGAACTGTTTTGAACAGTTTCCTGGTGGAAAACAAGGCGTCACACATGTGTACACAAAGAGAATTTCAGGCCCTGAAACGCGCTATGGTGAAATAAGGTTACCTTCAACTCTAACGCTGTGTAAAGTCAAAATACTCTGGTAAAAGCAGTTCTAAATGATGAAATCCCTAGTACCCTTATGGTTAAGAACTGTTTCGATGGTTTCCCAACTGTTTTTCAAAGTGCAATTCAACATCTCAAACTCACCTTTTGAAATTCCTATTGAGTTGCATTGGGCAAAACTGAAGTTGAGTTAAATTTAATGAGTCTTAACTTCTATGTTGTGAAACCACTTGAAACACATCTGTGACATAGTTTTTACAGAAATGAACTGTTTTGAACAGTTTCCTGGTGGAAAACAAGGCGTCACACATGTGTACACAAAGTGAATTTCAGGCCCTGAAACGCGATATGGTGAAATAAGGTTACCTTCAACTCTAACGCTGTGTAAAGTCAAAATACTCTGGTAAAAGCAGTTCTAAATGATGAAATCCCCAGTACCCTTATGGTTAAGAACTGTTTGGATGGTTTCCCAACTGTTTTTCAAAGTGCACTTCAACATCTCAAACTCACCTTTTGAAATTCCTATTGAGTTGCATTGGGCAAAACTGAAGTTGAGTTAAATTTAATGAGTCTTAACTTCTATGTTGTGAAACCACTTGAAACACATCTGTGACATAGTTTTTACAGAAATGAACTGTTTTGAACAGTTTCCTGGTGGAAAACAAGGCGTCACACATGTGTACACAAAGTGAATTTCAGGCCCTGAAACGCGATATGGTGAAATAAGGTTACCTTCAACTCTAACGCTGTGTAAAGTCAAAATACTCTGGTAAAAGCAGTTCTAAATGATGAAATCCCCAGTACCCTTATGGTTAAGAACTGTTTGGATGGTTTCCCCACTGTTTTTCAAAGTGCAATTCAACATCTTAAACTCACCTTTTGAAATCCCCATTAACTTGCAATGGACAAAACTGAAGTTGAGTGAAACTCAATGAGTCTTAACTTCTATGTTGTGAAACCACTTGAAACACATCTGTGACATAGTTTTTACAGAAATGAACTGTTTTGAACAGTTTCCTGGTGGAAAACAAGCGTCACACATGTGTACACAAAGTGATTTTCAGCCCTGAAACGCTGCTATGGTGATTTCAGGTTACCTTCAACTCTAACTCTGTGGAAAGTCAAAATACTCTGGTAAAAGCAGTTCTAAATGATGAAATCCCCAGTACCCTTATGGTTAAGAACTGTTTGGATGGTTTTCCCACTGTTTTTCAAAGTGCAATTCAACATCTCAAACTCAACTTTTGAAATTCCTATTGAGTTGCATTGGGCAAGAACTGAAGTTGAGTTAAATTTAATGAGTCTTAACTTCTATGTTGTGAAACCACTTAAAACACATCTGCGACATAATTTTTTACAGAAATGAACTGTTTTGAACAGTTTCCTGGTGGAAAACAAGGCGTCACACATGTGTACAAAGAGAATTTCAGGCCCTGAAACGCTATGGTGAAATAAGGTTACCTTCAACTCTAACGCTGTGTAAAGTCAAAATACTCTGGTAAAAGCAGTTCTAAATGATGAAATCCCCAGTACCCTTATGGTTAAGAACTGTTTGGATGGTTTCCCAACTGTTTTTCAAAGTGCACTTCACATCTTAAACTCACCTTTTGAAATCCCATTAAATTGCAATGGACAAAACTGAAGTTGAGTGAAACTCAATGAGTCTTAACTTCTATGTTGTGAAACCACTTGAAACACATCTGTGACATAGTTTTTTACAGAAATAAACTGTTTTGAACAGTATCCTGGTGGAAAACAAGCGTCACACATGTGTACACAAAGTGATTTTCAGCCCTTGAAACGCTGCTATGGTGATTTCAGGTTACCTTCAACTCTAACTCTGTGGAAAGTCAAAATACTCTGGTAAAAGCAGTTCTAAATGATGAAATCCCCAGTACCCTTATGGTTAAGAACTGTTTGGATGGTTTCCCCACTGTTTTTCAAAGTGCAATTCAACATCTCAAACTCAACTTTTGAAATTCCTATTGAGTTGCATTGGGCAAAACTGAAGTTGAGTTAAATTTAATGAGTCTTAACTTCTATGTTGTGAAACCACTTGAAACACATCTGCGACATAGTTTTTTACAGAAATGAACTGTTTTGAACAGTTTCCTGGTGGAAAACAAGGCGTCACACATGTGTACACAAAGAGAATTTCAGGCCCTGAAACGCGCTATGGTGAAATAAGGTTACCTTCAACTCTAACGCTGTGTAAAGTCAAAATACTCTGGTAAAAGCAGTTCTAAATGATGAAATCCCCAGTACCCTTATGGTTAAGAACTGTTTGGATGGTTTCCCAACTGTTTTTCAAAGTGCACTTCAACATCTCAAACTCACCTTTTGAAATTCCTATTGAGTTGCATTGGGCAATAACTGAAGTTGAGTTAAATTTAATGAGTCTTAACTTCTATGTTGTGAAACCACTTGAAACACATCTGTGACATAGTTTTTACAGAAATGAACTGTTTTGAACAGTTTCCTGGTGGAAAACAAGGCGTCACACATGTGTACACAAAGTGAATTTCAGGCCCTGAAACGCATTATGGTGAAATAAGGTTACCTTCAACTCTAACGCTGTGTAAAGTCAAAATACTCTGGTAAAAGCAGTTCTAAATGATGAAATCCCCAGTACCCTTATGGTTAAGAACTGTTTGGATGGTTTCCCAACTGTTTTTCAAAGTGCACTTCAACATCTTAAACTCACCTTTTGAAATTCCCATTAACTTGCAATGGACAAAACTGAAGTTGAGTGAAACTCAATGAGTCTTAACTTCTATGTTGTGAAACCACTTGAAACACATCTGTGACATAGTTTTTACAGAAATGAACTGTTTTGAACAGTTTCCTGGTGGAAAACAAGGCGTCACACATGTGTACACAAAGTGATTTTCAGGCCCTGAAACGCTGTATGGTGAAATAAGGTTACCTTCAACTCTAACTCTGTGGAAAGTCAAAATACTCTGGTAAAAGCAGTTCTAAATGATGAAATCCCCAGTACCCTTATGGTTAAGAACTGTTTGGATGGTTTCCCAACTGTTTTTCAAAGTGCAATTCAACATCTCAAACTCAACTTTTGAAATTCCTATTGAGTTGCATTGGGCAAAACTGAAGTTGAGTTAAATTTAATGAGTCTTAACTTCTATGTTGTGAAACCACTTGAAACACATCTGTGACATAGTTTTTTACAGAAATGAACTGTTTTGAACAGTTTCCTGGTGGAAAACAAGGCGTCACACATGTGCACACAAAGTGAATTTCAGGCCCTGAAACGCGCTATGGTGAAATAAGGTTACCTTCAACTCTAACGCTGTGTAAAGTCAAAATACTCTGGTAAAAGCAGTTCTAAATGATGAAATCCCCAGTACCCTTATGGTTAAGAACTGTTTGATGGTTTCCCACTGTTTTTCAAAGTGCAATTCAACATCTCAAACTCACTTTTGAAATTCCTATTGAGTTGCATTGGGCAAAACTGAAGTTGAGTTAAATTTAATGAGTCTTAACTTCTATGTTGTGAAACCACTTGAAACACATCTGTGACATAGTTTTTACAGAAATGAACTGTTTTGAACAGTTTCCTGGTGGAAAACAAGGCGTCACACATGTGTACACAAAGTGAATTTCAGGCCCTGAAACGCTGCTATGGTGAAATAAGGTTACCTTCAACTCTAACGCTGTGTAAAGTCAAAATACTCTGGTAAAAGCAGTTCTAAATGATGAAATCCCCAGTACCCTTATGGTTAAGAACTGTTTGATGGTTTCCCAACTGTTTTTCAAAGTGCAATTCAACATCTCAAACTCACCTTTTGAAATCCCCATTAACTTGCAATGGACAAAAACTGAAGTTGAGTGAAACTCAATGAGTCTTAACTTCTATGTTGTGAAACCACTTGAAACACATCTGACATAGTTTTTACAGAAATGAACTGTTTTGAACAGTTTCCTGGTGGAAAACAAGCCGTCACACATGTGTACACAAAGTGATTTTCAGCCCCTGAAACGCTGCTATGGTGAAATAAGGTTACCTTCAACTCTAACGCTGTGGAAAGTCAAAATACTCTGGTAAAAGCAGTTCTAAATGATGAAATCCCCAGTACCCTTATGGTTAAGAACTGTTTGGATGGTTTCCCAACTGTTTTTCAAAGTGCAATTCAACATCTCAAACTCAACTTTTGAAATTCCTATTGAGTTGCATTGGGCAAAAACTGAAGTTGAGTTAAATTTAATGAGTCTTAACTTCTATGTTGTGAAACCACTTGAAACACATCTGTGACATAGTTTTTACAGAAATGAACTGTTTTGAACAGTTTCCTGGTGGAAAACAAGGCGTCACACATGTGTACACAAAGTGAATTTCAGGCCCTGAAACGCTTATGGTGAAATAAGGTTACCTTCAACTCTAACGCTGTGTAAAGTCAAAATACTCTGGTAAAAGCAGTTCTAAATGATGAAATCCCCAGTACCCTTATGGTTAAGAACTGTTTGGATGGTTTCCCACTGTTTTTCAAAGTGCAATTCAACATCTCAAACTCACCTTTTGAAATTCCTATTGAGTTGCATTGGGCAAAACTGAAGTTGAGTTAAATTTAATGAGTCTTAACTTCTATGTTGTGAAACCACTTGAAACACATCTGACATAGTTTTTACAGAAATGAACTGTTTTGAACAGTTTCCTGGTGGAAAACAAGGCGTCACACATGTGTACACAAAGTGAATTTCAGGCCCTGAAACGCTGCTATGGTGAAATAAGGTTACCTTCAACTCTAACGCTGTGTAAAGTCAAAATACTCTGGTAAAAGCAGTTCTAAATGATGAAATCCCCAGTACCCTTATGGTTAAGAACTGTTGGATGGTTTCCCAACTGTTTTTCAAAGTGCACTTCAAATCTTAAACTCACCTTTTGAATTTCCCATTAACTTGCAATGGACAAAACTGAAGTTGAGTGAAACTCAATGAGTCTTAACTTCTATGTTGTGAAACCACTTGAAACACATCTGTGACATAGTTTTTACAGAAATGAACTGTTTTGAACAGTTTCCTGGTGGAAAACAAGGCGTCACACATGTGTACACAAAGTGATTTTCAGCCCTGAAACGCTAAGTATGGTGAAATAAGGTTACCTTCAACTCTAACTCTGTGGAAAGTCAAAATACTCTGGTAAAAGCAGTTCTAAATGATGAAATCCCCAGTACCCTTATGGTTAAGAACTGTTTGAATGGTTTCCCACTGTTTTTCAAAGTGCAATTCAACATCTCAAACTCAACTTTTGAAATTCCTATTGAGTTGCATTGGGCAAAACTGAAGTTGAGTTAAATTTAATGAGTCTTAACTTCTATGTTGTGAAACCACTTGAAACACATCTGCTGACATAGTTTTTACAGAAATGAACTGTTTTGAACAGTTTCCTGGTGGAAAACAAGGCGTCACACATGTGTACACAAAGAGAATTTCAGGCCCTGAAACGCTATGGTGAAATAAGGTTACCTTCAACTCTAACGCTGTGTAAAGTCAAAATACTCTGGTAAAAGCAGTTCTAAATGATGAAATCCCCAGTACCCTTATGGTTAAGAACTGTTTGGATGGTTTCCCAACTGTTTTTCAAAGTGCACTTCAACATCTTAAACTCACCTTTTGAAATCCCCATTAACTTGCAATGGACAAAACTGAAGTTGAGTGAAACTCAATGAGTCTTAACTTCTATGTTGTGAAACCACTTGAAACACATCTGTGACATAGTTTTTACAGAAATGAACTGTTTTGAACAGTTTCCTGGTGGAAAACAAGCGTCTCACACATGTGTACACAAAGTGATTTTCAGCCCCTGAAACGCTGCTATGGTGAAATAAGGTTACCTTCAACTCTAACTCTGTGGAAAGTCAAAATACTCTGGTAAAAGCAGTTCTAAATGATGAAATCCCCAGTACCCTTATGGTTAAGAACTGTTTGGATGGTTTCCCACTGTTTTTCAAAGTGCAATTCAACATCTCAAACTCAACTTTTGAAATTCCTATTGAGTTGCATTGGGCAAGAACTGAAGTTGAGTTAAATTTAATGAGTCTTAACTTCTATGTTGTGAAACCACTTGAAACACATCTGCGACATAGTTTTTACAGAAATGAACTGTTTTGAACAGTTTCCTGGTGGAAAACAAGCCGTCACACATGTGTACACAAAGAGAATTTCAGGCCCTGAAACGCTGCTATGGTGAAATAAGGTTACCTTCAACTCTAACGCTGTGTAAAGTCAAAATACTCTGGTAAAAGCAGTTCTAAATGATGAAATCCCCAGTACCCTTATGGTTAAGAACTGTTTGGATGGTTTCCCAACTGTTTTTCAAAGTGCACTTTCAACATCTCAAACTCACCTTTGAAATCCCTATTGAGTTGCATTGGGCAAAACTGAAGTTGAGTTAAATTTAATGAGTCTTAACTTCTATGTTGTGAAACCACTTGAAACACATCTGTGACATAGTTTTTACAGAAATGAACTGTTTTGAACAGTTTCCTGGTGGAAAACAAGGCGTCACACATGTGTACACAAAGTGAATTTCAGGCCCTGAAACGCTTTATGGTGAAATAAGGTTACCTTCAACTCTAACGCTGTGTAAAGTCAAAATACTCTGGTAAAAGCAATTCTAAATGATGAAATCCCCAGTACCCTTATGGTTAAGAACTGTTTGATGGTTTCCCAACTGTTTTTCAAAGTGCAATTCAACATCTCAAACTCACTTTTGAAATTCCTATTGAGTTGCATTGGGCAAAACTGAAGTTGAGTTAAATTTAATGAGTCTTAACTTCTATGTTGTGAAACCACTTGAAACACATCTGTGACATAGTTTTTACAGAAATGAACTGTTTTGAACAGTTTCCTGGTGGAAAACAAGGCGTCACACATGTGTACACAAAGTGAATTTCAGGCCCTGAAACGCTATGGTGAAATAAGGTTACCTTCAACTCTGCTGTGAAAGTTACTCTGGTAAAAGCAGTTCTAAATGATGAAATCCCCAGTACCCTTATGGTTAAGAACTGTTTGATGGTTTCCCAACTGTTTTTCAAAGTGCAACATCTCAAACTCACCTTTTGAAATTCCAATTGAGTTGCATTGGGCAAATACTGAAGTTGAGTTAAATTTAATGAGTCTTAACTTCTATGTTGTGAAACCACTTGAAACACATCTGTGACATAGTTTTTACAGAAATGAACTGTTTTGAACAGTTTCCTGGTGGAAAACAAGCGTCACACATGTGTACACAAAGTGAATTTCAGGCCCTGAAACGCTTATGGTGAAATAAGGTTACCTTCAACTCTAACGCTGTGTAAAGTCAAAATACTCTGGTAAAAGCAGTTCTAAATGATGAAATCCCCAGTACCCTTATGGTTAAGAACTGTTTGGATGGTTTCCTCACTGTTTTTCAAAGTGCAATTCAACATCTCAAACTCACCTTTTGAAATTCCATTGAGTTGCATTGGGCCAAAACTGAAGTTGAGTTAAATTTAATGAGTCTTAACTTCTATGTTGTGAAACCACTTGAAACACATCTGTGACATAGTTTTTTACAGAAATGAACTGTTTTGAACAGTTTCCTGGTGGAAAACAAGGCGTCACACATGTGTACACAAAGTGAATTTCAGGCCCTGAAACGCTATATGGTGAAATAAGGTTACCTTCAACTCTAACGCTGTGTAAAGTCAAAGTACTCTGGTAAAAGCAGTTCTAAATGATGAAATCCCCAGTACCCTTATGGTTAAGAACTGTTTGATGGTTTCCCAACTGTTTTTCAAAGTGCAATTCAACATCTCAAACTCACCTTTTGAAATTCCTATTGAGTTGCATTGGGCAAAACTGAAGTTGAGTTAAATTTAATGAGTCTTAACTTCTATGTTGTGAAACCACTTGAAACACATCTGACATAGTTTTTACAGAAATGAACTGTTTTGAACAGTTTCCTGGTGGAAAACAAGGCGTCACACATGTGTACACAAAGTGAATTTCAGGCCCTGAAACGCTATGGTGAAATAAGGTTACCTTCAACTCTAACGCTGTGTAAAGTCAAAATACTCTGGTAAAAGCAGTTCTAAATGATGAAATCCCCAGTACCCTTATGGTTAAGAACTGTTTGATGGTTTCCCAACTGTTTTTCAAAGTGCAATTCAACATCTCAAACTCACCTTTGAAATTCCTATTGACTTGCAATGGACAAAAACTGAAGTTGAGTTAAACTCAATGAGTCTTAACTTCTATGTTGTGAAACCACTTGAAACACATCTGTGACATAGTTTTTTACAGAAATGAACTGTTTTGAACAGTTTCCTGGTGGAAAACAAGCGTCACACATGTGTACACAAAGTGAATTTTCAGGCCCTGAAACGCTTATGGTGATTTAAGGTTACCTTCAACTCTAACTCTGTGGAAAGTCAAAATACTCTGGTAAAAGCAGTTCTAAATGATGAAATCCCCAGTACCCTTATGGTTAAGAACTGTTTGGATGGTTTCCCAACTGTTTTCAAAGTGCATTCAACATCTCAAACTCAACTTTTGAAATTCCTATTGAGTTGCATTGGGCAAAACTGAAGTTGAGTTAAATTTAATGAGTCTTAACTTCTATGTTGTGAAACCACTTGAAACACATCTGTGACATAGTTTTTACAGAAATGAACTGTTTTGAACAGTTTCCTGGTGGAAAACAAGGCGTCACACATGTGTACACAAAGAGAATTTCAGGCCCTGAAACGCGCTATGGTGAAATAAGGTTACCTTCAACTCTAACGCTGTGTAAAGTCAAAATACTCTGGTAAAAGCAGTTCTAAATGATGAAATCCCCAGTACCCTTATGGTTAAGAACTGTTGTGATGGTTTCCCCACTGTTTTTCAAAGTGCAATTCAACATCTCAAACTCACCTTTTGAAATTCCTATTGAGTTGCATTGGGCAAAAACTGAAGTTGAGTTAAATTTAATGAGTCTTAACTTCTATGTTGTGAAACCACTTGAAACACATCTGACATAGTTTTTACAGAAATGAACTGTTTTGAACAGTTTCCTGGTGGAAAACAAGCGTCACACATGTGTACACAAAGTGAATTTCAGGCCCTGAAACGCTGCTATGGTGAAATAAGGTTACCTTCAACTCTAACGCTGTGTAAAGTCAAAATACTCTGGTAAAAGCAGTTCTAAATGATGAAATCCCCAGTACCCTTATGGTTAAGAACTGTTTGATGGTTTCCCAACTGTTTTTCAAAGTGCACTTCAACATCTAAACTCACCTTTGAAATCCCATTAAGTTGCATGGACAAAAACTGAAGTTGAGTGAAACTCAATGAGTCTTAACTTCTATGTTGTGAAACCACTTGAAACACATCTGTGACATAGTTTTTACAGAAATGAACTGTTTTGAACAGTTTCCTGGTGGAAAACAAGCGTCACACATGTGTACACAAAGTGATTTCAGCCCTGAAACGCTGCTATGGTGAAATAAGGTTACCTTCAACTCTAACGCTGTGGAAAGTCAAAATACTCTGGTAAAAGCAGTTCTAAATGATGAAATCCCCAGTACCCTTATGGTTAAGAACTG